>NC_092419.1:108653238-108935738 GCF_040894005.1 Engystomops pustulosus
GGGAAAAATGACTAGGCCTTGTTTACAGCCATGCTTATCTACACAATGGCTCCTAGAAGCTTCTTCATAACCAAAATAAATAACAAGAATACAGATGTCTGAAGGACGGTAAGAAATGCCAAGGATATTGTGAAAAGGCAAACAACAGTTTAAATGAGAAAAATAGCTGAATTAAAACATTTAACTCTATAGCTTCTAAAAGGGAAGCATACCCCCCCCCCCCCAAGGTGGCCGCTGTATCTAAGATGGCGGACAGTAGTCAAGATGGCGTCCGAAACCAGTGCGACCTCCTTAACAATTCCCCCCTTTGAGCTTTGCTGGCCTGTAACTCCATCCTGAGCGACCTCCTCAAGCTCCAGGTACCCACAGGTAGGCTAAGCCCTTACCTGCTGGACTTGTTAACTCTTCACCAGATCCCCTGGAGGCCAGTCACTCAGGGGTTACAGGCCCGCACACTCACATCACATCACTGAGTTCCCATAGTCCATAGGTTTGTAAACAGGCAGCATCATCCTCCGCTCCGGGCACTTCTCCCGCTTGGACGGCCATCTGGGACATGGTGGACTTGATGAGGGGGACCACACAGCACGCAATAAGTGACAAGAGCAAAATCACAATCCCCAATATTACCCCCACTTAAAGGAAACCCTTCCAATCCCCCAACCACAAAGTGAAGGGCAAAGTGTCCACCCCAGAGTTTCTCTTGAGTTCCCTGGACAGTCCTTTAATCTTTTCACGAGCATGGGTAATGGATCCATAGGGGGCGACGTCATCTGGGATGTATATGCGACAAGCCACTCCCACCATCTTACAGACTCCTCCCTTCTCAGCAAGGATCATGTCCAAAGCCATGTGGTTCTGGGAAGCATCTCCGATATAATTCACAAATCTCTGTTGATTACAATAAAAAACAGTTAACCCAACCAACATCTTTACTCATAGCTCTCTGGGGAATAATGATATGTCATGGGGAATAATGATCTGGGGAAGACCTGCCCATATCTGATTGTGGGCCTTGTACTCATCTGGGACCCTCCTTGGTGCTCCCACTGTAGCTATATAAACGTTGTCATCTAGGTGCTCCTCTCAGACCTCCAGAATCCTTTGGGATTCTCTACCTTTTCTTATGTGTCTGATCAACCTTATCCCTGGGGATCACGAGGAAGGAATGTGCAAATTTTATCACAGCACACTCACCTTCCCAGCCTCTAGGCCTGACCTGACTCTCCTATCCTCACAAATCCTGTACACATCAGACACTGCTAATACAGGGCTACCTGTGCTGTCAATGTTATAGAAGGTCATTGTCGTGTTGCACCAACCGTAGGTAAAGTCTCCTACCCTGGGGGCATCCTGGTCACCCCTATAGATACAGTGATAGTCATGGTTGGGGTGTCCCTGAGCATACAGTCAGTCAGAAGAGACCAGCTAGCAAGAAGTAAGTTTGCAATAGAAAGCGTGGAAACATGCTGACTTCCCTCTAGCTTCAGACGTGGCACTGGTCAGCAGGACTTGGAAAGGACCATCGTAGCCTGACTTCCCTCTAGCTTCAGACGTGGCACTGGTCAGCAGGACTTGGAAAGGACCATCGTAGCGAGGCTCCAGACTCTCTCCCTGGTGTCTCTTTACCACCACGTAGTCTCCAGGCTTCAGGTTATGCGTCCTGAGGTCTCTGTCTGCATCTGAAAAAGGGATCAGAAACACTTTTGCCAACCTTTTTCAAGGCCTGGCTCAACTGTGTGGCATATTCCACCTGGTTTCCTGCCATCAGCTATAGGGTCGGTGGGAAGTAGGGGCTTAGTCTGGGTGCACAGCCAAAAAAAAAAGTACTTCAAAGGGGGCAATCCCATCTTTCTGGTGGGTGTGGTCCTAACTGAATGGTGGGCAGCAGGAAAGCACTCACGCCATGGTTTCCCTGTTACTTCCATGGCCTCCCGGATCTCTAACTTAAGAGTGCCATATAAAGTATCTCAAACGCACCACCAACTTGGGAAGGGCAAGGGGTGTTCAGGGCCTGTTCTACACCCAGGAGGGACAAGGCTTCAGGTCTTTACCTGTCCAGGGAAGTGGGTTCTGCGACCGGACTCTATGGTCTCTGGAAGTCCAAACCTGCAGAAAAATCTCACTCACCAACTTCTTGGCTGCAGCTCTGGCAGTAGCCTTGGTCATGGGAGAAGCTTCTGGCCACCCTGGAAAGAGATCAATGCACACAAGCACGTACTCCTACGTACCACTTTTTGGTAGCTGGATAAAATCCATCTGCAGTCTCTGGAAGGGATACAGTGGCTTGGGTGTCACCTTCTGTGGGGTCTTTTCCACCTTACCCGGGTTGTGGTGGGCACAGACTATACAGGCTTTCACTACTCTAGTGACATGGGGTAGTAATGCCCGGGGCAAACCACTTATGATTTATGAGCACTAGCATGGCCATTTTGGATGTGTATGTGTCTGTAGGCTACTTGACTTACTGTCGGGTGCAGGGCTCCGGGCAGGCACACCCTCTCTCCCAGCATCCAGGTCCCATCGGCATCTGCGCTCCAGCTTTCCTCCACACTTCCTTCACTTCTGATGACACTCGGGCCACCAGGGACTGGAACACCTGTGGATCAAACTTTTAGCTCAGAACTCACCGCTGAGACTTCAGGACAGTCTCTGGGTTCCATCTGTGCAGCTGCCTTCGCCATCCCGTCAGCCACATACTTGCCCTTGGCTTGTGGAGTTACCAAATTGTGTGTGCTTTTACTTTTATTATCCCCACCTCTTGTGGAAGTAAGAGAGCATCCATGAGCTCTATAACCAGCGTGCCATGCTTAAAGGGGGTCCCTGCAGAGGTGAGGAAATCTCTAGCCTTCCATATGGGTTCATAGTCGTGTTTAGACCCCAGAACTATACCTTGAGTATAGACGTTCGCCCTTTCACCTTCCACCAGCTGTAGCACTTCCCTGAGTGCCATCACTTCACCTCCTGCGCTGACCTGTGTGGAGGGAGTGGTTCTGCTTGTACTACCTCATGTGCGCCACTGACCACTGTATATCCAGTGTAGAACCGTCTGTCTTCTCCTGCAGACCTGGAGCCATCTATGAGAAATAAAACTCAACATCTGGGTTAATTACCCTTCTCTCCCCCCCTCTGAATCCTGGAAGACTGACGATAGAATGAAGGATTCAGAGCTGTGCACCTTATGAGTGTGTCCTGGGGCATCAGGAGTGCACAATGGAGTCTGAGCTGTCTGGCCTTTGCTCAGATGCTTGGGCTGTACTTGGGCGAGGACACTGTGCAAGGTATGTGGGGTTTGCACAGTAACTGAGTGATCTAGGGTCTAGGATCAGCTCACTGGCCTTGCTGAGCAGATTGCTGGCTGCAGCTACTGAGACATGAGGAGCTCCCCTCACAACTGAGTCTAACCGGGCCTAATAGTGGGCCACTGGGGAGGCCACCACGTTCCTGGGCTAAGACACCTGTGGCCTACATACTCAGTGCAAAATAAAATAAAAGGTCTGGTTCAGTGGCATGTGCCTAGGGCCGGGGCAGACAGGATTTGCCAGCTTAGGGCTATGGAATGCATCAATTGCCTCCTGACTAAGGGTAAATGGGGAAGAGGCAATGCAGTCAGAAAGGGGCAGCATCAGGCTGGGGGCAGCAGACCTTATCCCAGGCTGCAGGAGCTGGCCAGTCCTAGAAACAGGTGAAGAGGCTTAGGGCCTCAGGACAGGGGCACATTCTGGACTGCCAGCTTTCTTTCCTCTGTCAGGTTTCTGCCTGTGGCTGAGAAGCAGTGGCCTAGGAAGACCACCTTCTCCTGGCAGTACTGGAGCTTATCTCTGGATGCTTTGCAACCCTTCTGGAACAGAAAACACATAAGGTCAATAAATGCATCCTGGCAAACAAGAACAGTAGGTCATCCGCATACTGAAAAGGAGAACATCCAGTAAGGGGCTAGTCTCCCAGTCTACTCCCTGTAGGGCCGTGGGGTATTGGCTGGGTGAGTTTTACCCCCCCCCCCTTTTGGGAATCTACATCAGGTGTACTGGAATACTGGACTGGTAAAGGAAAATAGGTACTGGCAATTTTCATGTAGGGGCACAGAGAGGAAAACATTTGCCAAATCAATAACAGTGAATAATATGTCACTCTCAGGGACTGCTGCCAGTTTGGGCTAGGGACCACTGGGCTTCAGTACACTCATTGGCAGCTTGGAGGTCATGGACCATGCTACATGTATCCGGCTGTTCTTTCTGAGTCTTTTCTTGACCGGGAATGGGCTAAAATCATCATCGGACTAGCAGGGGAGAGTTCTACAATGAAAGGCGATAACTCTGTCTGGGGGGGCGTTCAGGAGGGGGACTGTTCTCGCTGACATCCTTGTCCATAACCACCCCCCTTGTCTTGCCCTGTGGGGCCCGTCTCCGCCACTCACTACAGTAATGTCTCCTCCCCGCAACGCCCACTTGGGTTGGTCGGTTGAGACTTCCGGAGATGTTGTCAGTCTCACTTTGGCATGGTCTGTGAAACATCCTCTATTCCCTCTGAACGTCAATGTCAGAGTCCCTCCACCACATCTCCAGCCCAGTGTTCTGTGCTACCTATAAAGTTCTGGCCAGACTCCAACGTCTCAATAAAATCCAGGTACACTTGTGTTGATTGTTAATCAAAAAGGAACAAAAGTCAGTCATAGGCTCTGTAATACAGTTGGGGGGCTCATTCTTGCTTAGTCTGTTCATGGGGTACACAGGAGGACATCACACTGTGTCCCTGTTCCACAATCAAATAAATTCCTTCAAGTCTTTTAGATTGTCAGGGAGAACTCTAAACGCAGCGATCTACCCCTCCCAAATGTAAATGTTCTC
The DNA here is from genome assembly GCF_040894005.1 of Engystomops pustulosus. Taxonomy (NCBI): domain Eukaryota; kingdom Metazoa; phylum Chordata; class Amphibia; order Anura; family Leptodactylidae; genus Engystomops; species Engystomops pustulosus. The sequence goes on from NC_092419.1 coordinate 108,658,086, forward strand.
ACTAGCCTGTAAACCACGAGATAACAGAACACAGATTCCAGGCAACTCAATATGGAGAAATTCAGTTTTCCGTGAACATCAAGGACACAGCACATGTCAGTTCTTCACAAAACAAAACGCAGCTTCAACAGCCCCCACCCTTTTGTTAACCCCTTAAATGCCAGAAAGCAGGTACCGGAGACATTGTAACACTTTTTATAGTAATTTTTCTCTAATTGTCGGGATCAATAAATTTTAATAATACTCAAACAACCTCCCACACTCCAAGACCCCTAGCAGGCGGCCCAAGCATGGTCATCTGCTATCCTACAATGCCCCACAACAGCTTTTATGGCTGCCAACAGCAATCAACTTATTGGGACTTGGGAATATAACTTAAAATGGCTGCCACTGAAAAATGGTAGGGCGTGTCATCTTCTCTAACCACCAGATACAGGGGTGGAGTCTGGATTACAGGGGCCATTTTTCACTCCAAGGAAAATATAATAAAATCTCTTTTTCTCAAATTCTTTCCACATCAAAAACTTTGAAATGTCCCTTATCGCCTGTCTCTTTCTTCAATGGGCACGCAGAAGAATCCCAGTCACTCTGTCCTGGTCCGTCCGTCAGTCAGAGGCTCTAAGTGTCTGTTTTCCAAATCTGATCAAGTTTTCTCACTTGTACAATCATCAGATCATCTGACACATCCCAAAACCTTCAAACCTACTTTTCACTTCAAACCCAAAACTACCAGCCCTTATGTCCGATCATATCAACTTGCACTTTTCCATCAGTCCTACTTAACTCAACAACCTTCTGTCTACTTACATCATGCCAATCTTCTGTCTACTTACATCTCTTTGTCTGCAATGCACCTGGCTCAATTCCAGTTCACAACTCATCATAAATGCCTACTACTGCAACACAACCAAACTTGTCCCCACAGACACAGCGAATGCCAACACCTCGATTTACTGACACCAAAGAAACTAGATACCAGACTTCCACAGAGGACTCTACACCAAGTCAACTCTGACCTGTCACTACTCTTTCACCGACTACACCAAGTCCACTCTCTTACCGACTCTTTACTAAGTCACTACTAGTTCTTACAGTCCCACGAGGCTGTTCAGACTCCCAAAAAAAGAAAGCTAAACACACACTTGATCAGAGCGGGTCTCCGCTGCACGTGCACAAATGGAGCTCTATACCTCTATGGGTAACCCTATTGGCACCAGTCAAACAGTACTAGACACTATGATAATCACAACAGAATATCTCCCACTCTCCCACTCTAGCATTGCAGACATCTAAGGGTTACTACTTCCCGTCTCACTGCTTCAGCTAACACCACAGACTGTCTGAGCATCCGTCACTGTCCAGTCTCTGTCTGTCTCTGTCCATCACCTTACAAAGTGGTTCTTTGCCAAAAACTCTGAGCTTAGGTTACAGTGAACAACAGTGGCAAATACATAACACAGAGACAGTCTTACCCGGTCCGTCCAACCAGTGAACCAGAAGTGACATATCAAGGTAGACAAGAAAAAATTAATATCTTACCCTGAGAGCTCTCTGGTCAGTTCTGTTCACCAAGCCGGCGGGGACTCTTCACGGAGGCTGTCTCGGTGTTGTTGTTGTTTACTCCTAAGCCCACCCAGGGACGCCAAATATTGTTAGGGATTTTTTATGCAGGGCCCCAACAGCCCTCTTGACTTTTGTAAGGTGAGTCCTAATTAACCCTTTGAGGGAGGATGAGATAGCTGCCGGCAGTCTTCCCATGCACTCAAATCAAACTGTTTATTTCAAACAGATACAGCTATATTATAACACATAGAGATCAGCATTTGGGGTGTTGTATGAATGGAGATAAGACACTTAGATCCTATTGGCCATTATGTTTTTGTACCAGCACATTCTGGGAAAAATGACTAGGCCTTGTTTACAGCCATGCTTATCTACACAATGGCTCCTAGAAGCTTCTTCATAACCAAAATAAATAACAAGAATACAGATGTCTGAAGGACGGTAAGAAATGCCAAGGATATTGTGAAAAGGCAAACAACAGTTTAAATGAGAAAAATAGCTGAATTAAAACATTTAACTCTATAGCTTCTAAAAGGGAAGCATACCCCCCCCCCCCCAAGGTGGCCGCTGTATCTAAGATGGCGGACAGTAGTCAAGATGGCGTCCGAAACCAGTGCGACCTCCTTAACAGTGCATTAGGGGGGTCATATCCCTGGGGGTCTTGGGTTACGCACAATGGGTCACACTTACTAAGGACCTTGCGCCAGTTTTTTGTCGGACTTTGCACGTTTTTCTAAGTCTGCACCACAAATTTGTTGCACTTGACCCTTTAGTGGGGCAGCTACACGAGGCACCATGCAACACAAATTAGGAGGCGTTACAGTGCTCAGTGGGACCGCGCGCCACGTTTATCATGCACAGTCCGACCGAAATGTGTTGCGCGCCCAATAAATATTAAAGGTGCACCAAAATATTTTTTTATGAAGAATGTGACCCAGAAATCCTGAATCTGGCGCCCCCTGCCTTATACACAGGACACTGCACATAGTACACACTGCACTGGTATTAGTAAATGTGCCCCAATATCTTCTGAATAGAAAAGCTATGGGTTAATAATGGAAGTTTGCAGTGTGTTGATATTTCTGGTGGTGTCAGATGGAGAAGGGGGTAATAGATTTATATAGGGAGACAGAAAAGTATTTCACATTGTTTTTTTTACAGATGATATATCACCACTAGGGGGAGCTCACTACATACAGATTATACACCACCACTAGGGGGAGATCACTACATACAGATTATACACCACCACTAGGGGGAGATCACTACATACACATTATACACCACTACTAGGAGGAGATCACTACATACACATTATACACCACCACTAGGAGGAGCTCACTACATACACATTATACACCACCACTAGGGGGAGCTCACTACATACAGATTATACACCACCACTAGGGGGAGCTCACTACATACAGATTATACACCACCACTAGGGGGAGCTCACTACATACAGATTATACACCACCACTAGGGGGAGATCACTACATACACATTATACACCACCACTAGGAGGAGATCACCACATACAGATTATACACCACCACTAGGGGGAGATCACTAAATACAGATTATACACCACCACTAGGAGGAGCTCACTACATACAGATTATACACCACCACTAGGAGGAGATCACTACATACAGATTATACACTACCACTAGGGGGAGCTCACTACATACAGATTATACACCACCACTAGGGGGAGCTAACTACATACACATTATACACCACCACTAGGGGGAGATCACTACATACAGATTATACACCACCACTAGGAGGAGATCACTACATACAGATTATACACCACCACTAGGAGGAGATCACTACATACAGATTATACACCACCACTAGGGGGAGCTCACTACATACACATTATACACCACCACTAGGGGGAGATCACTACATACAGATTATACACCATCACTAGGAGGAGCTCACTACATACAGATTATACACCACCACTAGGAGGAGATCAGTACATACAGATTATACACCACCACTAGAGGGAGATCACTACATACAGATTATACACCACCACTAGGGGGAGATCACTACATACAGATTATACACCACCACTAGGGGGAGATCAGTTCATACACATTATACACCACCACTAGGAGGAGATCACTACATACAGATTATACACCACCACTAGGGGGAGATCACTACATACAGATTATACACCACCACTAGGAGGAGATCACTACATACACATTATACACCACCACTAGGGGGAGCTCCCTACATACACATTATACACCACCACTAGGGGGAGATCACTACATACAGATTATACACCACTAGGAGGAGATCAGTACATACATATTATACATCACCACTAGGGGGAGATCACTACATACAGATTATACACCACCGCTAAGGGGAGATCACTACATACACATTATACACCACCACTAGGAGGAGATCACCACATACAGATTATACACCACTAGGAGGAGATCAGTACATACATATTATACATCACCACTAGGGGGAGATCACTACATACACATTATACACCACCACTAGGGGGAGATCACTACATACAGATTATACACCACTAGGAGGAGATCAGTACATACATATTATACATCACCACTAGGGGGAGATCACTACATACACATTATACACCACCGCTAGGGGGAGATCACTACATACAGATTATACACCACTAGGAGGAGATCAGTACATACATATTATACATCACCACTAGGGGGAGATCACTACATACACATTATACACCACCGCTAGGGGGAGATCACTACATACAGATTATACACCACCACTAGGGGGAGATCACTACATACACATTATACACCACCACTAGGGGGAGCTCACTACATAAAGATTATACACCACCACTAGGGGGAGCTCACTACATACAGATTATACACCACCACTAGGGGGAGATCACTACATACAGATTATACACCACCACTAGGGGGAGATCACTACATACACATTATACACCACCACTAGGAGGAGATCACTACATACAGATTATACACCACCACTAGGGGGAGATCACTACATACAGATTATACACCACCACTAGGAGGAGCTCACTACATACAGATTATACACCACCACTAGGAGGAGCTCACTACATACAGATTATACACCACCACTAGGAGGAGATCACTACATACAGATTATACACCACCACTAGGGGGAGATCACTACATACAGATTATACACCACCACTAGGGGGAGATCACTACATACAGATTATACACCACCACTAGGAGGAGATCACTACATACAGATTATACACCATCACTAGGGGGAGATCACTACATACAGATTATACACCACCACTAGGGGGAGATCACTACATACAGATTATACACCACCACTAGGAGGAGCTCACTACATACAGATTATACACCACCACTAGGAGGAGATCACTACATACAGATTATACACCACCACTAGGGGGAGATCACTACATACACATTATACACCACCACTAGGGGGAGATCACTACATACAGATTATACATCACCACTAGGGGGAGCTCACTACATACAGATTATACACCACCACTAGGAGGAGATCACTACATACAGATTATACCCCACCACTAGGGGGAGATCACTACATACACATTATACACCACCACTAGGAGGAGATCACTACATACAGATTATACACCACCACTAGGGGGAGATCACTACATACACATTATACACCACCACTAGGGGGAGATCACTACATACAGATTATACATCACCACTAGGGGGAGATCACTATATACAGATTATACACCACCACTAGGGGGAGATCACTACATACAGATTATACACCACCACTAGGGGGAGCTCACTACATACAGATTATACACCACCACTAGGGGGAGCTCACTACATACAGATTATACCCCACCACTAGGGGGAGCTCAATACATACACATTATACACCACCACTAGGGGGAGATCACTACATACACATTATACACCACCACTAGGGGGAGATCACTACATACAGATTATACACCACCACTAGGGGGAGATCACTACATACAGGTTATACACCACCACTAGGGGGAGATCACTACATACAGATTATACACCACCACTAGGGGGAGATCACTACATACAGATTATACACCACCACTAGGAGGAGATCACTACATACACATTATACACCACCACTAGGGGGAGATCACTACATTCAGATTATACACCACCACTAGGGGGAGCTCACTACATACAGATTATACACCACCACTAGGAGGAGATCACTACATACAGATTATACACCACCACTAGGGGGAGCTCACTACATACAGATTATACACCACCACTAGGGGGAGATCACTACATACTGTGGGAGATTTGGCACAGTAGAGACCGTGGTAGCGGGGTGCTGTGATGCAGTTCAAGACAGTGGCACCAAGGTTTAGTCCAAAACAGGTCTCGCCTGCGTTTATTGCAGCAGCAAAATAAAACAGCCTTTACAATCAGGCATTAAATAAACAAAAATCCTACCCGTCAGGGCGCTAACTATACAGGTGTTCACTAACTCACCACTATACAAAATCACTTGGCTGCTCCAGGCACAGAGGTCAGGGCTGTGTGCTCTCCAGCCTCCTTACAGAGAGAGACCACATTCTGAGCTCTGCTGAGCGGCTTTATGCAGACTCATTAGGCTGCTCCCATCACCTGTGTCCAAGGTGCTGGACAACACAACCTCAGCACTAAGGCCGTGCATAATAGCAAAACCTAGGGGAAACATACCGCCCATCCACAGTTAACCCCTTCAGTGTCTCACAATACACATTATACACCACCGCTAGGGGGAGATCACTACATACAGATTATACACCACCACTAGGGGGGGATCACTACATACACATTATACACCACCACTAGGGGGAGATCACTACATACACATTATACACCACCACTAGGGGGAGATCACTACATACACATTATACACCACCACTAGGGGGAGATCACTACATACACATTATACACCACCACTAGGGGGAGATCACTACATACATATTATACACCACCACTAGGAGGAGATCACTACATACAGATTATACACCACCACTAGGAGGAGATCACTACATACAGATTATACACCACCACTAGGGGGAGATCACTACATACACATTATACACCACCACTAGGAGGAGATCACTACATACACATTATACACCACCGCTAGGGGGAGATCACTACATACAGATTATACACCACCACTAGGGGGAGATCACTACATACAGATTATACATCACCACTAGGGGGAGATCACTACATACAGATTATACACCACCACTAGGAGGAGGTCACTACATACAGATTATACACCACCACTAGGGGGAGCTCACTACATACAGATTATACACCACCACTAGGAGGAGATCACTACATACACATTATACACCACCACTAGGGGGAGATCACTACATACACATTATACACCACCACTAGGAGGAGATCACTACATACACATTATACACCACCACTAGGAGGAGATCACTACATACACATTATACACCACCACTAGGGGGAGCTCACTACATACAGATTATACACCACCACTAGGGGGAGATCACTACATACAGATTATACATCACCACTAGGGGGAGATCACTACATACAGATTATACACCACCACTAGGGGGAGATCACTACATACACATTATACACCACTAGGGGGAGATCACTACATACAGATTATACACCACCACTAGGAGGAGCTCACTACATACAGATTTTACATCACCACTAGGGAGAGATCACTACATACACATTATACACCACCGCTAGGGGGAGATCACTACATACAGATTATACACCACCACTAGGGGGAGATCACTACATACACATTATACACCACCACTAGGGGGAGCTCACTACATAAAGATTATACACCACCACTAGGGGGAGCTCACTACATACAGATTATACACCACCACTAGGGGGAGATCACTACATACAGATTATACACCACCACTAGGGGGAGATCACTACATACACATTATACACCACCACTAGGAGGAGATCACTACATACAGATTATACACCACCACTAGGGGGAGATCACTACATACAGATTATACACCACCACTAGGAGGAGCTCACTACATACAGATTATACACCACCACTAGGAGGAGCTCACTACATACAGATTATACACCACCACTAGGAGGAGATCACTACATACAGATTATACACCACCACTAGGGGGAGATCACTACATACAGATTATACACCACCACTAGGGGGAGATCACTACATACAGATTATACACCACCACTAGGAGGAGATCACTACATACAGATTATACACCATCACTAGGGGGAGATCACTACATACAGATTATACACCACCACTAGGGGGAGATCACTACATACAGATTATACACCACCACTAGGAGGAGCTCACTACATACAGATTATACACCACCACTAGGAGGAGATCACTACATACAGATTATACACCACCACTAGGGGGAGATCACTACATACACATTATAGACCACCACTAGGGGGAGCTCACTACATACAGATTATACACCACCATTAGGAGGAGCTCACTATATACAGATTATACACCACCACTAGGAGGAGATCACTACATACAGATTATACACCACCACTAGGGGGAGATCACTACATACAGATTATACACCACCACTAGGAGGAGCTCACTACATACAGATTATACATCACCACTAGGGGGAGATCACTACATACACATTATACACCACCGCTAGGGGGAGATCACTACATACAGATTATACACCACCACTAGGGGGAGATCACTACATACACATTATACACCACCACTAGGGGGAGCTCACTACATAAAGATTATACACCACCACTAGGGGGAGCTCACTACATACAGATTATACACCACCACTAGGGGGAGATCACTACATACAGATTATACACCACCACTAGGGGGAGATCACTACATACACATTATACACCACCACTAGGAGGAGATCACTACATACAGATTATACACCACCACTAGGGGGAGATCACTACATACAGATTATACACCACCACTAGGAGGAGCTCACTACATACAGATTATACACCACCACTAGGAGGAGCTCACTACATACAGATTATACACCACCACTAGGAGGAGATCACTACATACAGATTATACACCACCACTAGGGGGAGATCACTACATACAGATTATACACCACCACTAGGGGGAGATCACTACATACAGATTATACACCACCACTAGGAGGAGATCACTACATACAGATTATACACCATCACTAGGGGGAGATCACTACATACAGATTATACACCACCACTAGGGGGAGATCACTACATACAGATTATACACCACCACTAGGAGGAGCTCACTACATACAGATTATACACCACCACTAGGAGGAGATCACTACATACAGATTATACACCACCACTAGGGGGAGATCACTACATACACATTATACACCACCACTAGGGGGAGATCACTACATACAGATTATACATCACCACTAGGGGGAGCTCACTACATACAGATTATACACCACCACTAGGAGGAGATCACTACATACAGATTATACCCCACCACTAGGGGGAGATCACTACATACACATTATACACCACCACTAGGAGGAGATCACTACATACAGATTATACACCACCACTAGGGGGAGATCACTACATACACATTATACACCACCACTAGGGGGAGATCACTACATACAGATTATACATCACCACTAGGGGGAGATCACTATATACAGATTATACACCACCACTAGGGGGAGATCACTACATACAGATTATACACCACCACTAGGGGGAGCTCACTACATACAGATTATACACCACCACTAGGGGGAGCTCACTACATACAGATTATACCCCACCACTAGGGGGAGCTCAATACATACACATTATACACCACCACTAGGGGGAGATCACTACATACACATTATACACCACCACTAGGGGGAGATCACTACATACAGATTATACACCACCACTAGGGGGAGATCACTACATACAGGTTATACACCACCACTAGGGGGAGATCACTACATACAGATTATACACCACCACTAGGGGGAGATCACTACATACAGATTATACACCACCACTAGGAGGAGATCACTACATACACATTATACACCACCACTAGGGGGAGATCACTAAATTCAGATTATACACCACCACTAGGGGGAGCTCACTACATACAGATTATACACCACCACTAGGAGGAGATCACTACATACAGATTATACACCACCACTAGGGGGAGCTCACTACATACAGATTATACACCACCACTAGGGGGAGATCACTACATACCGTGGGAGATTTGGCACAGTAGAGACCGTGGTAGCGGGGTGCTGTGATGCAGTTCAAGACAGTGACACCAAGGTTTAGTCCAAAACAGGTCTCGCCTGCGTTTATTGCAGCAGCAAAATAAAACAGCCTTTACAATCAGGCATTAAATAAACAAAAATCCTACCCGTCAGGGCGCTAACTATACAGGTGTTCACTAACTCACCACTATACAAAATCACTTGGCTGCTCCAGGCACAGAGGTCAGGGCTGTGTGCTCTCCAGCCTCCTTACAGAGAGAGACCACATTCTGAGCTCTGCTGAGCGGCTTTATGCAGACTCATTAGGCTGCTCCCATCACCTGTGTCCAAGGTGCTGGACAACACAACCTCAGCACTAAGGCCTTGCATAATAGCAAAACCTAGGGGAAACATACCGCCCATCCACAGTTAACCCCTTCAGTGTCTCACAATACACATTATACACCACCGCTAGGGGGAGATCACTACATACAGATTATACACCACCACTAGGGGGGGATCACTACATACACATTATACACCACCACTAGGGGGAGATCACTACATACACATTATACACCACCACTAGGGGGAGATCACTACATACACATTATACACCACCACTAGGGGGAGATCACTACATACATATTATACACCACCACTAGGAGGAGATCACTACATACAGATTATACACCACCACTAGGGGGAGATCACTACATACACATTATACACCACCACTAGGAGGAGATCACTACATACACATTATACACCACCGCTAGGGGGAGATCACTACATACACATTATACACCACCGCTAGGGGGAGATCACTACATACAGATTATACACCACCACTAGGGGGAGATCACTACATACAGATTATACATCACCACTAGGGGGAGATCACTACATACAGATTATACACCACCACTAGGAGGAGGTCACTACATACAGATTATACACCACCACTAGGGGGAGCTCACTACATACAGATTATACACCACCACTAGGAGGAGATCACTACATACACATTATACACCACCACTAGGGGGAGATCACTACATACACATTATACACCACCACTAGGAGGAGATCACTACATACACATTATACACCACCACTAGGAGGAGATCACTACATACACATTATACACCACCACTAGGGGGAGCTCACTACATACAGATTATACACCACCACTAGGGGGAGATCACTACATACAGATTATACATCACCACTAGGGGGAGATCACTACATACAGATTATACACCACCACTAGGGGGAGATCACTACATACACATTATACACCACTAGGGGGAGATCACTACATACAGATTATACACCACCACTAGGAGGAGCTCACTACATACAGATTATACATCACCACTAGGGGGAGATCACTACATACAGATTATACACCACCACTAGGGGGAGATCACTACATACAGATTATACACCACCACTAGGGGGAGATCACTACATACAGATTATACACCACCACTAGGGGGAGATCACTACATACAGATTATACACCACCACTAGGAGGAGATCACTACATACACATTATACACCACCACTAGGAGGAGATCACTACATACACATTATACACCACCACTAGGAGGAGATCACTACATACACATTATACATCACCACTAGGGGGAGATCACTACATACACATTATACACCACCACTAGAGGGAGATCACTACATACAGATTATACACCACCACTAGGGGGAGATCACTACATACACATTATACACCACCACTAGGGGGAGCTCACTACATACAGATTATACACCACCACTAGGAGGAGATCACTACATACAGATTATACACCACCACTAGGGGGAGATCACTACATACACATTATACACCACCACTAGGGGGAGATCACTACATACAGATTATACACCACCACTAGGGGGAGCTCACTACATACAGATTATACCCCACCACTAGGGGGAGCTCAATACATACACATTATACACCACCACTAGGGGGAGATCACTACATACACATTATACACCACCACTAGGGGGAGATCACTACATACAGATTATACACCACCACTAGGGGGAGATCACTACATACAGGTTATACACCACCACTAGGGGGAGATCACTACATACAGATTATACACCACCACTAGGGGGAGATCACTACATACAGATTATACACCACCACTAGGAGGAGATCACTACATACACATTATACACCACCACTAGGGGGAGATCACTACATTCAGATTATACACCACCACTAGGGGGAGCTCACTACATACAGATTATACACCACCACTAGGAGGAGATCACTACATACAGATTATACACCACCACTAGGGGGAGCTCACTACATACAGATTATACACCACCACTAGGGGGAGATCACTACATACTGTGGGAGATTTGGCACAGTAGAGACCGTGGTAGCGGGGTGCTGTGATGCAGTTCAAGACAGTGACACCAAGGTTTAGTCCAAAACAGGTCTCGCCTGCGTTTATTGCAGCAGCAAAATAAAACAGCCTTTACAATCAGGCATTAAATAAACAAAAATCCTACCCGTCAGGGCGCTAACTATACAGGTGTTCACTAACTCACCACTATACAAAATCACTTGGCTGCTCCAGGCACAGAGGTCAGGGCTGTGTGCTCTCCAGCCTCCTTACAGAGAGAGACCACATTCTGAGCTCTGCTGAGCGGCTTTATGCAGACTCATTAGGCTGCTCCCATCACCTGTGTCCAAGGTGCTGGACAACACAACCTCAGCACTAAGGCCTTGCATAATAGCAAAACCTAGGGGAAACATACCGCCCATCCAAAGTTAACCCCTTCAGTGTCTCACAATACACATTATACACCACCGCTAGGGGGAGATCACTACATACAGATTATACACCACCACTAGGGGGGGATCACTACATACACATTATACACCACCACTAGGGGGAGATCACTACATACACATTATACACCACCACTAGGGGGAGATCACTACATACACATTATACACCACCACTAGGGGGAGATCACTACATACATATTATACACCACCACTAGGAGGAGATCACTACATACAGATTATACACCACCACTAGGGGGAGATCACTACATACACATTATACACCACCACTAGGAGGAGATCACTACATACACATTATACACCACCGCTAGGGGGAGATCACTACATACAGATTATACACCACCACTAGGGGGAGATCACTACATACAGATTATACATCACCACTAGGGGGAGATCACTACATACAGATTATACACCACCACTAGGAGGAGGTCACTACATACAGATTATACACCACCACTAGGGGGAGCTCACTACATACAGATTATACACCACCACTAGGAGGAGATCACTACATACACATTATACACCACCACTAGGGGGAGATCACTACATACACATTATACACCACCACTAGGAGGAGATCACTACATACACATTATACACCACCACTAGGAGGAGATCACTACATACACATTATACACCACCACTAGGGGGAGCTCACTACATACAGATTATACACCACCACTAGGGGGAGATCACTACATACAGATTATACATCACCACTAGGGGGAGATCACTACATACAGATTATACACCACCACTAGGGGGAGATCACTACATACACATTATACACCACTAGGGGGAGATCACTACATACAGATTATACACCACCACTAGGAGGAGCTCACTACATACAGATTATACATCACCACTAGGGGGAGATCACTACATACACATTATACACCACCACTAGGGGAAGATCACTACATACAGATTATACACCACCACTAGGGGGAGATCACTACATACACATTATACACCACCACTAGGGGGAGATCACTACTTACACATTATACACCACCACTAGGGGGAGATCACTACATACAGATTATACACCACCACTAGGGGGAGATCACTACATACATATTATACATCACCACTAGGGGGAGCTCACTACATACAGATTATACATCACCACTAGGGGGAGATCACTACTTACACATTATACACCGCCACTAGGGGGAGATCACTACATACAGATTATACACCACCACTAGGGGGAGATCACTACATACATATTATACATCACCACTAGGGGGAGCTCACTACATACAGATTATACACCACCACTAGGGGGAGCTCACTACATACACATTATACATCACCACTAGGGGGAGATCACTACATACACATTATACACCACCACTAGGGGGAAGCTCACTACATACAGATCATACACCACCACTAGGAGGAGATCACTACATACAGATTATACACCACCACTAGGGGGAGCTCACTACATACAGATTATACACCACCACTAGGGGGAGATCACTACATACATATTATACACCACCACTAGAGGGAGATCACTACATACAGATTATACACCACCACTAGGGGGAGCTCACTACATACAGATTATAGACCACCACTAGGGGGAGATCACTACATACACATTATACATCACCACTAGGAGGAGATCACTACATACAGATTATACACCACCACTAGGGGGAGCTCACTACATACAGATTATACACCACCACTAGGGGGAGCTCACTACATACACATTATACACCACCACTAGGAGGAGATCACTACATACAGATTATACCCCACCACTAGGGGGAGCTCACTACATACATATTTTACACCACCACTAGGAGGAGCTCACTACATACAGATTATACATCACCACTAGGGGGAGATCACTACATACAGATTATACACCACCACTAGGAGGAGATCACTACATACACATTATACACCACCACTAGGGGGAGATCACTACATACACATTATAAACCACCACTAGGAGGAGATCACTACATACAGATTATACACCACCACTAGGGGGAGATCACTACATACAGATTATACACCACCACTAGGAGGAGATCAGTACATACATATTATACATCACCACTAGGGGGAGATCACTACATACACATTATACACCACCACTAGGGGGAGATCACTACATACAGATTATACACCACCACTAGGGGGAGATCACTACATACACATTATACACCACCACTAGGAGGAGATCACTACATACACATTATACACCACCACTAGGAGGACATCACTACATACACATTATACATCACCACTAGGGGGAGATCACTACATACAGATAATACACCACCACTAGGGGGAGATCACTACATACAGATTATACACCACCACTAGGGGGAGCTCACTACATACAGATTATACACCACCACTAGGGGGAGATCACTACATACACATTATACACCACCACTAGGGGGAGATCACTACATACAGATTATACACCACCACTAGGAGGAGATCACTACATACACATTATACACCACCACTAGGGGGAGATCACTACATACACATTATACACCACCACTAGGAGGAGATCACTACATACAGATTATACACCACCACTAGGGGGAGATCACTACATACAGATTATACACCACCACTAGGAGGAGATCACTACATACACATTATACACCACCACTAGGAGGAGATCAGTACATACATATTATACATCACCACTAGGGGGAGATAACTACATACACATTATACACCACCACTAGGGGGAGCTCATTACATACGGATTATACACCACCACTAGGGGGAGCTCACTACATACAGATTATACACCTCCACTAGGGGGAGCTCATTACATACAGATTATACACCACCACTAGGGGGAGCTCACTACATACACATTATACACCACCACTAGGAGGAGATCAGTACATACATATTATACATCACCACTAGGGGGAGATCACTACATGCACATTATACACCACCACTAGGGGGAGCTCATTACATACAGATTATACACCACTACTAGGGGGAGATCACTACATACAGATTATACACCACCACTAGGGGGAGCTCACTATATACAGATTATACACCACCACTAGGGGGAGATCACTACATACAGATTATACACCACCACTAGGGGGAGATCACTACATACAGATTATACACCACCACTAGGGGGAGATCACTACATACAGATTATACACCACCACTAGGAGGAGATCACTACATACACATTATACACCACCACTAGGAGGAGATCACTACATACACATTATACACCACCACTAGGAGGAGATCACTACATACACATTATACATCACCACTAGGGGGAGATCACTACATACACATTATACACCACCACTAGAGGGAGATCACTACATACAGATTATACACCACCACTAGGGGGAGATCACTACATACACATTATACACCACCACTAGGGGGAGCTCACTACATACAGATTATACACCACCACTAGGAGGAGATCACTACATACAGATTATACACCACCACTAGGGGGAGATCACTACATACACATTATACACCACCACTAGGGGGAGATCACTACATACACATTATACACCACCACTAGGGGGAGATCACTACATACAGATTATACACCACCACTAGGGGGAGATCACTACATACAGATTATACACCACCACTAGGAGGAGATCACTACATACAGATTATACACCACCACTAGGAGGAGCTCACTACATACACATTATACACCACCACTAGGAGGAGATCACTACATACAGATTATACACCACCACTAGGGGGAGATCACTACATACAGATTATACACCATCACTAGGGGGAGATCACTACATACAGATTATACACCATCACTAGGGGGAGATCACTACATACAGATTATACACCACCACTAGGGGGAGATCACTACATACAGATTATACACCACCACTAGGGGGAGATCACTACATACACATTATACACCACCACTAGGGGGGGATCACTACATACACATTATACACCACCACTAGGGGGAGATCACTACATACACATTATACATCACCACTAGGAGGAGAGCACTACATACAGATTATACACCACCACTAGGGGGGATCACTACATACACATTATACATCACCACTAGGAGGAGATCACTACATACAGATTATACACCACCACTAGGGGGCGATCACTACATACAGATTATACACCACCACTAGGAGGAGAGCACTACATACAGATTATACATCACCACTAGGAGGAGAGCACTACATACAGATTATACACCACCACTAGGAGGAGAGCACTACATACAGATTATACACCACCACTAGGGGGAGATCACTACATACACATTATACACCACCACTAGGAGGAGATCACTACATACACATTATACATCACCACTAGGAGGAGATCACTACATACAGAATATACACCACCACTAGGGGGAGCTCACTACATACAGATTATACACCACCACTAGGGAGAGATCACTACATACACATTATACACCACCACTAGGGGGAGATCACTACATACAGATTATACACCACCACTAGGGGGAGATCACTACATACAGATTATACACCACCACTAGGGGGAGATCACTACATACAGATTATACACCACCACTAGGAGGAGATCACTACATACAGATTATACACCACCACTGGGGGAGATCACTACATACAGATTATACACCACCACTAGGAGGAGATCACTACATACAGATTATACACCACCACTAGGGGGAGATCACTACATACACATTATACACCACCACTAGGGGGAGATCACTACATACACATTATACACCACCACTAGGAGGAGATCACTACATACAGATTATACACCACCACTAGGGGGAGCTCACTACATACAGATTATACACCACCACTAGGAGGAGATCACTACATACACATTATACACCACCACTAGGAGGAGATCACTACATACAGATTATACACCACCACTAGGGGGAGCACACTACATACAGATTATACACCACCACTAGGGGGAGCTCACTACATACAGATTATACACCACCACTAGGGGGAGATCACTACATACAGATTATACACCACCACTAGGAGGAGATCACTACATACAGAATATACACCACCACTAGGGGGAGCTCACTATATACATATTATACAGCCATTTTAAGATGTGCTACAACGTGTGAAGTAGTAGTATGCAGTTTGCATCCATCAAGAATAAAACCCCAACTAATCTACAATATTCCATAAACCCAAACCTTCTCTAGTGTTATGAAATAAATATTTATGTTTATTAAAGTTTAATCTAGTGTATCCGTCACTTTTTACCTCAGAGTCGAGATCCCCTTTAATTCCCCCCCTCCTCACACACCCCCTGGACACTTGACAGCTGCTCATCTCCTTTGACGCTACACGTGTCACGTGCTCGAGTGCCGCCACGCCCCCCTCGGCAGGCTTTTATAGCTTTCCGATGACGTCACCGCAGCGATGTAGTCCCGGCGCTGTAAATCACGAGTTATACACTGACCTTAGCCGTATCCTTCCGCGACTCTGATCCCGAGAATTCTTAATCCTGAGGTTGCTTAGAAGCCAGAGAAAGACACAGAAGGATGTGAATAGAGCTGTGAGGGCCACAGGGAGGATTTGTGTCCATGCGGGGCCCCTGGGCAATAGCGGGAATAGGGACGGGACTATTTTGTTTGCAGTGCGGATGGAGATTGACGGAAGGGGGGAGGTACTGCGACGCAAGATGGCGGCGCCCTGAGGAGCTGTGAGGTAAACAGGCTGTCTGTGTGGGGAGGACGGCTGCGGAGGTGTCTGTGCGGCCGGAGCTCTGCGGTGAGGAGCGGGGCAGGAGGCCGGGGCCTGGTTGGCCATGACCTGGGGCTGTGGAGCCTCCTTGTCCGGTGCTGGGGGGAGGGAGTATATATATATATATATATATTGTGTGTGTCACAGTGCTATTATCCCCTGCAGGTGTGCACCAGCCCTGCTTGTTGTCATTGGATGGAAGCCCTCTGCAAAGACCAAATCTTCTTCTAGTCCTAAACTGATCACTGCTGAGGTTTTGTTACAGTTGCATCCAGTCTAGACAGTCCTGTGATTCCTAGACTGATGGGTTACATGCACTGATACATTGCAACAAACTATCAGTGGGAGCAGTGAAGTGCAGCTCTGAGAGGTCCTTTCATTGACAGCAAGCAGAGGTGTGTACAACCCGGGTTCCTATCTGTGGGGCCCTGACATTGCACACGGCGGGCTTGGATACGCCGGCTATCGGCGGGATAGCACACAGAAGAATTAGATACGTCTAGGGGGACAGAATGGAAACGTAAGGCTTGGATACACAATATACTAGGCCGCATAGCCTATGGTGGGTTTAGATACACCCTTAGTAGGTCTCATAGCTTATGTACATTGCTTCATCTGCACCTTGGCACACAATAGGCTTGGATACAGTCTAGTCAGCTGCTTTGCACACAGTTGGCTTAGATACAGCTTTTTATCATTGCACACAATAGGCTTAGACTGTATCTCTCAAACCAACGGGATTAGATACAGTTTAGTCGACGGCATCATATGTTGTAGATACAGAATCGTCGTCCGGTGGTCACTCGACACATGACAAATGTTTAAAATGCAGTTTTGGGGGATTCATTTTAAGTTTTGCTGTATGTAATGAGGTTTAGTACTTGTAACAATGTGTCAGCGAGGAGACGCAGGAATCCCGGTCTGTGCAGCGCGTTGTCGCTTCGGCTGAGGTGGGTTTAGACCAGGCGATTGTCTGGCCCTGACTTGTATGGACTGGGTTCAGTTGTAACAAACACTCAGCTGTTGTTGGATTCGTGGGTCAATGTCTTCATGCACTGTCAGCAAGCAGTCATCGGTGAGCCATTGTAGGATTCTATGATGCTTGGGGAGGGGGTCCTGTGGCCATTGGTTGTAATGGACTGAAGATCCTTGATGTGAGTCCTTCTGCCCTAATCCTGAGACCTCCCTTAGGGCCTGTAGAGGAAATGAAGCTTTGTGTTGGTGGATCTATTTAACCCCTTCTGTCGCACTGTGAAGCATCTTGTCTCTCACTGCCTGAATCCTAGAAAGCGATTGATTGCAATAGCAGCGAGCCCGTCTCATCACTGGCCATGCACTTCTGGGTTATTATACACTAGTATACAAAGGCTTCCATCTAACATGATGGGATATTGTAGGTTATCTCTAAGTTATTGCTAGCGGAGGGGTTCTTGTTGATGTGTTCCCATCTTCGTTTTCCCTTCAGAGCAGCGCTCGTGGCCCCCAGTATATGCAGAGATCTGTACCCAGGCCAGATAAATTGTATGGAGCGTCACTAGCTGGATTGTAGTAGATCCCCTTATCTTTACAGTTCTAGGGGTGACTGTGTAGCCATGCCGGGACATAAGGATAATAATTCCTTTATTCATAAAGCGCTCACAGATTACGCAGCGCTGCAGAGAGCTGCCAGATCAGTCCCTGTCCCCATGGGGTTTACAATCTAATCAACCTACCAGAATGTTTTGGAGTGTGGGAGGAAACCGGAGGAAACCCAGACAAACACGGAGAGAACATACAAACTCTTTGCAGATGTTGACCTGGATGCGACTTGAACCCAGGACCCCAGCGCTGCGAGGCTGCAGTGCTAAGCACTGAGCTACCGTGCTGCGCCAAGGTTGCATCTTTTTTCTTTAGGAAGATGGGCAGAACTCTGCTGTGCAAAGGGACATCACCCCCTCTATTCCCTGCACCTGTGGGGGTTCAGGAGGTTTAAACCCCCCTCCCTCGCCATCTCCCATTGACGATTAAATCATTTAAAATCCTGGCATTGTGCCCACCATGCCTTTTATTTGTTGTGAGTAGATATCGGGAGCCTCTTCCAAATTGTACTTGGTACTTTATGCACATAAGCACCTTCATGCAATATTGCTTCAAACTCATACAAAAATCTACAAGATAAACCCCCCCCCCCCCCCACCACCTAAATCCAGGCAATAGGTGCGCCATTAAGCCCGGAGTCTCCCTCTACCGCTTGT
Organism: Engystomops pustulosus; assembly: GCF_040894005.1. Classification (NCBI taxonomy): domain Eukaryota; kingdom Metazoa; phylum Chordata; class Amphibia; order Anura; family Leptodactylidae; genus Engystomops; species Engystomops pustulosus. Next base: position 108,678,831 of record NC_092419.1, read on the forward strand.
CTTGATGGGGCTGTAGTCGGCCATGTCCACCTTCATGTTATTTTGACAAACACTTTGTGCCCACGTTTTGCACCCCTGCAGTGGTGTAATGATAAATAACACAGTAGGAGAGGTTGATGGAGAGGCAGAAAGTTTGTAAAGGCCACAATCCTCTGCATCAACAGGAGCTGTGCTGACAAACACTGGAACGGGAGCCGTGTAATATTTGGCCGCCGTCCACAAATGTGCTAAACAATGTTATGCAAACCACAAACGGCCAGAAGGTGCGCGCCATGCAGTGTATAAGGAGACCAATACACCTTCATGTCACGTTACTTGCATTATTTACCAATATTTACTGTATTTATTATATGCACAAAATGTAGTTTCCAGTTACGAGACCTGAGATTGTGCAGGGCTCTCCTGGACGTGTGGCTGTCTGGAATAGCCGAGCACCTTGCTCCAGGACTCATTGAATGCTCTGCTTTACCTGCCAGTCTTCTCAATTAGTGCGTTATGGACCCTCATTCTCCCAATTGTTGGGAATGTTATCCCATATCCTGGCAATAGGGAATTTTTTACCAGGTGGTAATCCCTTTGAGGATTGCTGCTATGTAGACTGATGTTCTGGTATAACCATACAGGCAGCAGCCAGTGTTGTGTATTCATACCTCACACTGCTGTGCTCTCTGCAGCCAGTGTTCGGTATTGATTGCACATCTCTCCAGGGACGATACATAACACTCAGTCAGAGAGCACAGAGCACAGCAGTGTGAGGTCTGATTACACATCTCTCCAGGGCCAATACATAACACTGGCTGCACAGAGCACAGCAGTGTGAGGTCTGATTACACATCTCTCCAGGGACAATACATAACACTGGCTGCACAGAGCACAGCAGTGTGAGGTCTGATTACACATCTCTCCAGGGCCAATACATAACACTGGCTGCAGGGAGCACAGAGCACAGCAGTGTGAGGTCTGATTACACATCTCTCCAGGGCCAATACATAACACTGGCTGCAGGGAGCACAGAGCACAGCAGTGTGAGGTCTGATTACACATCTCTCCAGGGCCAATACATAACACTGGCTGCAGGGAGCACAGAGCACAGCAGTGTGAGGTCTGATTACACATCTCTCCAGGGGCAGTACATAACACTGGCCGCAGAGAGCACAGAGCACAGCAGTGCGAGGTCTGATTACACATCTCTCCAGGGACAATACATAACACTGGCTGCAGAGAGCACAGAGCACAGCAGTGTGAGGTCTGATTACACATCTCTGCAGGGACAATACATAACACTGGCTGCAGAGAGCACAGAGCACAGCAGTGTGAGATATGATTATACATCTCTGCAGGGACAATACATAACACTGGCTGCAGAGAGCACAGAGCACAGCAGTGTGAGGTCTGATTACACATCTCTCCAGGGACAATACATAACACTGGCTGCAGAGAGCACAGAGCACAGCAGTGTGAGGTCTGATTACACATCTCTGCAGGGACAATACATAACACTGGCTGCAGAGAGCACAGAGCACAGCAGTGTGAGGTCTGATTACACATCTCTCCAGGGACAATACATAACACTGGCTGCAGAGAGCACAGAGCACAGCAGTGTGAGGTCTGATTACACATCTCTCCAGGGACAATACATAACACTGGCTGCAGAGATCACAGCAGTGTAAGATATGTCCCTAGAGAGATGTGTAGGACGATGCATAACACTGGGTCAGAGAGCACAGCAGTGTGAGGTCTGATTACACATCACACCAGCGACATAGCACTGCTGTGCTCTTTGCAGGTGGTGTTCGGTATTGATTACACATCTCTCCAGGGAATAATACATAAGAGAGCATCGCAGAGTAATGTATTTCGCTGCTGAGATGTGTAATCAGACCTCACACTGCTGTGCTCTGTACTATGTGCAGCCAGTGTTATGTATTGTCCCTGGAGATATGTGTAATCAGACCTCACACTGCTGTGCTCTGTGCAGCTAGTGTTCTGTATTGTCCCTGGAGATATGTGTAATCAGACCTCACACTGCTGTGCTCTGTGCAGCTAGTGTTATGTATTGTCCCTGGAGAGATGTGTAATCAGACCTCACACTGCTGAGCTCTGTGCTCTCTGCAGCCAGTGTTATGTACTGTCCCTGGAGAGATGTGTAATCATACCTCACACTGCTGTGCTCTGTGCCAGTGTTATGTACTGTCCCTGGAGAGATGTGTAATCATACATCACACTGCTGTGCTCTGTGCTCTCTGCAGCCAGTGTTATGTATTGTCCCTGGAGAGATGTGTAATCAGACCTCACACTGCTGTGCTCTGTGCAGCCAGTGTTATGTATTGTCCCTGGAGAGATGTGTAATCAGACCTCACACTGCTGTGCTCTCTGCAGCCAGTGTTATGTATTGTCCCTGGAGAGATGTGTAATCAGACCTCACACTGCTGTGCTCTGTGCTCTCTGCAGCAAGTGTTATGTATTGTCCCTGGAGAGATGTGTAATCAGACCTCACACTGCTGTGCTCTGTGCTCTCTGCAGCCAGTGTTATGTATTGTCCCTGGAGAGATTTGTAATCAGACCTCACACTGCTGTGCTCTGTGCTCTCTGCAGCCAGTGTTATGTATTGTCCCTGGAGAGATGTATAATCAGACCTCACACTGCTGTGCTCTGTGCTCTCTGCAGCCAGTGTTATGTAGTGTCCCTGGTGAGATGTGTAAACAGACCTCACACTGCTGTGCTCTGTGCTCTCTGCAGCCAGTGTTATGTATTGTCCCTGGAGAGATGTATAATCATACCTCACACTGCTGTGCTCTGTGCTCTCTGTATCCAGTGTTATGTATTATCCCTGGAGAGATGTGTAATCAGACCTCACACTGCTGTGCTCTGTGCTCTCTGCAGCCAGTGTTATGTATTGTCCCTGGAGAGATGTGTAATCAAACCTCACACTGCTGTGCTCTGTGCTCTCTGCAGCCAGTGTTATGTATTGTCCCTGGAGAGATGTGTAGTCAGACCTCACACTGCTGTGCTCTCTGCTCTCTGCAGCCAGTGTTATGTATTGTCCCTGGAGAGATGTGTAATCATACCTCACACTGCTGTGCTCTGTGCTCTCTGCAGCCAGTGTTATGTATTATCCCTGGAGAGATGTGTAATCAGACCTCACACTGCTGTGCTCTGTGCTCTCTGCGGCCAGTGTTATGTACTGTCCCTGGAGAGATGTGTAATCAGACCTCACACTGCTGTGCTCTGTGCTCTCTGCAGCCAGTGTTATGTATTATCCCTGGAGAGATGTGTAATCAGACCTCACACTGCTGTGCTCTGTGCTCTCTGCAGCCAGTGTTATGTATTGTCCCTGGAGAGATGTATAATCCTACTTGCCAGGAGAGAGGTGTAGTCACACCTTGTGTGTACGGTATGTTGTTGGTAGCAACAGGACAGTGAGGATTAATATTCCAGAATTATAGATTCTTCAAGTGCACTGGGCCTGTCTCCTCACACTGCTGTGCTCTGTGCTTTCTGCACTGATGTGCTCCACAGCCTCTCCTTCCTATGCTCTGAGTAACTGTTTTATCCAACAAGAAGCCTGCTGCATCTTTTACTCAGAGCACTGGTGAGCTGTGGAGAAGCACAATGCTCAGAGCTCAGCAGTGTTGGGTTAAGTTACAGCCTGGGATCTATAAACATATGATTACACATTTCTCTAATCCTGTGCAGTCTGTATGATCACTTATATTGTGCCATGGTAGTGGTCACCCAGCTTTCCTAGAGGCAGATCACTCCATCACCAGCATTTGTGAGGTCTGGTCTATTTCTGGCAGCTTCTGTGTTACTCGTTACCTGTGATTATTACACATTATTACTGGCCTTATCTGCTGGACTATGTCATCTGTGTGTTACCAGTTATATAACAGGCGGTTGTCTCTCTGCAGTTTGGAGGAGGCACAGATGAGGACCCTGCTGTGACCTTCAGCCTCCTGTGTCCCGTCACCAGCACCCTCACCCAGACCGCAGCATGGCCCATCAAACCAACGTGTTGGAGCAGCTCTACCTGCTGGAGTCCACCGACCTGCAACAACTGGATGAAATTCACAAGCTGATACGGGAGCATCTCAGTGCAGGTACCTGTGGGGGGCTGTGTACATCCCACTAGGGGGCACTGTGCTTACTAACAGATGGGTTTAGCACTGTGTAACCTATGCTGGGCCATGCATAGAACCAGAATATATATTTATATTTATTTTGCTAATGCTCGACAATTCTTGTGTTTTTTTCTTTCCGTAGATCGCTCTCCAGTCCTTGTGAATAACCTGGTGGACTATTACCTGGAAAGTAACTCTGAGCAAGCAATGTTAATCCTCTCTATGGTACAGGAGCCCCATGACAAGGTGAGCGCTGCCAGGTAGAATAGGGGGGGGGGTCTCTCAATTCATTTCTCATGTCGCTCTTTCCAGTCACTTCTATGGGAGCATCAATCTTGAGAATAGTTGAGCAGGGAGGCATGTCTATTCCGAAATGGCCCGCGTATGTGTAAGGAGACTCCTATTCTTGTGATAATTTCTTAAAGGGGTATTCCTATCCGAAGGTTCATGCTCCTCTATTACAAATCATTATGGTTTACACTGGAAAGCTAAGCTTAGCTGACTGGTATCTCTCTATTCAGGACTCCTGCTGAGCCAGTGGTAGTCACCTAGAAGATATTTTTTCCCATGAAGGGACTGCAATCTTCCAGGACGAGCTGACCCTAGAGGAAGTCCTATACAAATCAGTTCATCTTGTTCTCTACAGCAGTGTTCCCCAACCACCGGTCCGCGACTCCAAGACCCGGCCATGGAACACCTGGTTCCGGGCCGAGGCCGATCTCTGTAAATACTCACCTTCCCCTGCAGCAGTCTTCTCTTCCTTTACTTGAACGTTGATGCGCTTCTCTATTGCTGACGCACGTGATGATATCATCACATTGTGTCTCATGACAACAGAGCCATGCTCTAATGCGAAAGAAAAGTGAAGAGGAGACGAGACGAGGAATGTGAGCGTTGGATTTTTTTTTTCTTAACAGAGTTCAGCTGGTAAAGGGGACATTGGAAGGAGAGGGTGGGGGGTATCTAAAGGAAAGGGGACAATATAAATAGGGGGGACGCAGTTCTTCAGGAAATGGGACAATATAAGCTAGGCACACAGGGAGTTATGGTGGGGCATGCTAATATTTTTGGCTATGAAACAGACACTGGGCTGCATCCCTCCCCACCCACTCCCTGGAGAAAATTTATGTTTACAGCTGTTCCCTGGGCAAAAAAGGTTGGGGACCACTGGTATACAGGAAAATAAAATGACTTTGACAGGATGAGCTTGTTATAGGTACCCAGGGATTCTTTAAGTCACCGCACTCCTTGATCAGTCATTTACCATATTCCCTATCCTGGTGATTCATTCAACATGGTTTCCACGGGTTTTAAAAGGCAGCTTTATTCCACAAGCCATGCCACACAAGTTACTGCACTTTAACGGTGCTCAGCTTCAATGGTTGATGCTGTAGAGATGACATGACTTGACCACTACATGATATTGCTGTCCTTATGTGGCTTGTAATTGGCATCAATGGTCATCTTGAATCATATACATGTTGTTAATGTGTTAGAACCACCAGAGCAGGGTCACAATTTCAGCAGGGGGTGAATATTGGTTATCTTATTTCTTTACATTGCATACTCCTGGACAACTCTCTAAACTTGTCCATCTATGCAGAGAATGCTTTGTGTAATAAGACTTACTTGCTGATACTGATGTGTCTCCTCCTTTCTTTTTGCAGCACTTATTGGATAAAATAAATGAATATTTAGGTAAAGCAGCCACCCGTTTACCCACCCTGACACTGCTGGGCCATGTGATCCGCCGCCAGCCATCTTGGAAGCACAAGTTATCGCAAGCACCTGTCCTGCAGTCTTTATTAAAATGTCTGAAGGTATGATAATAGTTAATGCCTTTTAGTGATATTTGATTTATAAAGGCTGGCTGACCACTAGAGTGTTGCTGAACTTTGTCTTGCCCCTTAAAGGAGTTTTAACATAAGTCATCTCCTATCTACAGAATCTGGATAATTTGGCACTATCATTCCCATGAAGTATATAATATACATATGAAATACATAATATTCTAAAACATGAACTGCCGGTAGCAGGTGACTAATAAATGTAAAAAGCCTTATGCCGGGAAAGTAATATCAAAGTGCAACAACACTTTGAGAAAAGGAGACTACACCATGATACAAATAAAACATTTAAAAACACACTACATTGTGTGTAAAGATCCCAAATTAGTCATAATAAGCATCAGTTTGTACTGCCCCCATAGACCCAAGTATAGGTCCCACAGGTATGAACAGGGTGCAATGACACCTATAACTGAAAATAACCGTCATGTCAGAATAAATAGCGGTAAATATCACCAGACTCCTGGCTTAGAAGGGGCTGCTCCCCCACATGAATCCACCATGTGGATGTGGCTTCCTCAGGGGACCCCCATACATAATGACCTGGACCTGTGCCCAATTTACCTCTATGGGACTCTTATGGAACAGCTATGTTCTGTAGCCGCTTAGTTGAATGTAGTACAGGTCAAACCCCAAGCGATCAATACTTGGCCTTATGGTCTATCCAAAGCATAAAGTGGCAGCCTTTAGATATAATGGATTGATCCTTATTATAGATCCATAAAGGGCTTTCTGCTGTGGATAACTTGCTTAAACTATGGTGGTCCCAGAAGTGGTATTCCCACCTAACAGAATAGCAGTCCCTTTAAAAGAACAGAGCATGTGTGGCTGTGACACTGGTGGAGATAGCGGGGTGCAGTTTTTGGTATCTGGAGTACCCCTTTAATATGCGACGGGCAGGGCCCTAGCTATCCTGGCTTATAGCAGCGGAGCCTGCAATGAGCTGGGAGCTTTCTGCTCAGTCCGTAGTGTTTAACCCCCACTGATCAGCTGTTAATACCTTACCCTTCTCCTTCCATGACCTGTGTGCATAGCATAGCCTCGCATGCCTTAAGCACAACCCCTTATTTCTGATATACTTGTGTCCTAACACTCTATGGACGGAGGTGAGTATTATAGTCAGGAGTGATGACGCATATTTATCTGTAGTTTGTTATAACCGCTTGTTGCTGTGTGTTACAGACGGACACAGACATTGTCATTCTCACCACCGCAGTCCTAGTGCTGATCACTGTGCTGCCAATGATCCCGCAGTCCGGGAAACAGTATCTGCACGAGTTCTTTGACATTTTTGGCCGCCTGTCAGCCTGGTGCTTGAAGAACCCAGGTGAGTAGTTTAAAGACTTTTTTTTTTTTCCTCCTCTGTCCGTTTCCTGATCTGTAAGTGTTGGAGCTTTGATTCTCATGCCAGGAACTGAAGTTTATTAACTTGGCACATCCAGGGCATCAATCATCTGAAAATACATTCGCTGTCACATGCAGCACAATGCGTCTTTGTTTCCGTGGTTTTCTACAGTATAGTGTTAATGTCGCATGCCCTGGCACTGGACAGACATACTTGGTCTTTGCTGCTAAGTTTACACTTGGCTGTCAGTGCTACTAATCTTTTGCCAAAGGCATCTTTGGCTCTTTTAGGATTGATGGCTGCAGCCTTTAAGGGGTATTCCCTTCCATGGGACATGCTCGGATTGCAGGTCCCTGATTCATTGTGGATATTGGTTAAGGGGTTTTGCCATGTGCATGATATTTCCCTTTTTCCGCTTTGATAATGCCTGTACATGATATTGCATTGCAAAGGTGAAGAGTTACCTGACCTGTAACAAGCCACAGGTCATCCGTTTCTAGAATTCCTCAAATTCAATAAAGCAGATTTGTGACTAATAATCATTATATATCCTTTCCATGTTAGTCTACAGTTCCTGTGCACTGAATCTCCAGACTACAATCATAGTGCCTGCAAAGGCAGGCACTATCTTCCATCCATTTCCCACTTCATACTAAGTGAAAGTGACTGCGGGGTCACACTTTGCAGGATAGATCTCTAGAGAGCGAGTCTATCAGTTTGGGAGGCAGATTTGGTCCTATAACAGTTCAGAGACATTTAATCCAAATTGTTGTAGTGCGGGTGATGGATAAGGAGAAGCCGATAAAGTTTATAATGACTAAACTCCTTACAGTCAGTCACTGGATATATATATATTTTTTTATAAACTTTTTAAATCTGAGACTAAAGGTTTAAAAAAAAAAATTGCCCATAAATACAGGAACTTTTATTAGGTAGGTGATGGTAGGTTTCCTTCTAAGATTAAAAAGATTCAAAAGAAGAGAAGCAAACCTCTGTGGCCTCAAGTCAGTGAAACACCAATGATAATCTTTTCTATACAAATCCTCCAGCACGTGCTCCATATTGGGCCTTATATACAGTTTATATAGTAATTGCAGACAGGTTTCTGGCCTCTACAGAGGATGCCTGTGAGGCTGCTCATGCTATTTATATGTGGCGGCGATCTATACTGTACACAGTGTTCTGTTTATTAACGTGTTCCCTCTATCGCTGAGCCTCCAGCTTGGATTTCCAGGGATATGCATGTAGATGAATCTCACATCTGCTGTTTTCTGCTCCCCCTCCAGGTCATGCAGCAGGGACTTGCCTCGTCCATCTCCATGCCAGCGTCTATGCCCTCTTCCACCGCCTCTATGGGATGTATCCGTGTAACTTTGTGTCCTTCCTCCGTTCCCATTACAGTATGAAGGAAAACCTGGAGACGTTTGAAGAGATAGTGAAGGTAAAGAGCAGGTTGTAAGTTCGGTTGGGAATATACTCCTTAAATCACTGCATTACTGGTGGCTTAATGCAGAACTCCAAGTAACATCTGCAAAGAAACTCCCCTCTGTTTATACATCTAAAATCATGTGTTTATGATATATTCATTGGGATTGTTTCTCTTCTGTCTCCTAGCCCATGATGGAACATGTCAGAATTCATCCAGAGCTAGTCACTGGTTCCAAAGATCATGAATTGGACCCAAGCAGGTACGCAGGATTTTATTTTTTTTTTAAAGGGAACCTGTCACCAGTAAAGCCAGCAGCATGTGGTGAGGCCCTGAGGAGGGGAGTAAGTTCTCCTTATGGAGAGTTTGCATAACTATAACAGTTGATTTTAGAAGGAGAACATGGATAACGAATATTAGATCACCACGATGCTTGGATCTCTTAGTCCGTGTCCCTGGTATGTTATGACACCTCACAAAACACCTCCAGTTGTAACTCTTTGAAGTAGTTGCTGCTTTATTGAAGCCATGGGTCACATTATCTTGCAGTGGTCACATTAGGGTCACCGGGTTCCAATGCTCCATGATTTTGCAGTACATTGCTATGTCACACTAGTCAGATGCATCCAGCAGCCTTTCCACTTCATCTACTGTTTTGCAGGTGGAAAAGGTTGGAAACTCATGACATTGTTGTTGAATGTGCCAAAATTTCTCTGGACCCCAATGAAGCTTCATATGAAGAAGGATATTCGCCCCTTTCCTCCCGGCTTAGACAGAGGCAACTTGACTCATCCTGCAGCCCCTTTCCTGATACCTGCAGCAGCCATGGTGTGTACCTGGCCATTGCCAAACAATTGAGCTGTAACCTGTGTTGTATGTGAAGTTATGATTATCACTGTTAGATTTATCATGTGAATCAATTCAGACTTGATTGTTAAAGTTATTGGCTCAGTGTTAAAACCTACATGTTTTTACTTTCCATTATTAGGAAGCAGCTCCTCCACACCCTTTTCTACTCCTCGGCTGTGCACACAGGAGCCCTTACTGCACCATATTGGAAGCCAAGCTTTCCGCATGCAAGCAGATGTGACTCAGGTAGGTCATATTTGACAAGTGGTGATCATTTTCAGATTGAAATACTGTTCCCTAAAAACTATTGATCAGTGCACGTAAATAAGACTTCAGGATCAGTTATCTTTCACATTTTATGCATAAAGGGAACCTGCCACCACATTTTGCTCAAACACAACTAGTGGCTGGTTCCTATAGAGCCCTAGTAATCTGACACACTTTTCTTGAGCTAAAAATTGTTTCACGAAGGTATACAAAAATGAGTGTTATAACTTGCCTGGTATCTATAGAGCGAGTGGGGGCATGACCTAAAGTAATGTGACTTTATCACAGGTCCTTTAGCTTCTTAACATTAGCAAACTGTTCCCCCATGCACATATCTGACCACATAAAAAAATCACAGCATGCCTGCATGGACTTCTACTGCTCTCCATTCTGGCTGCTGTGATTTTATGTTCATGTGTTTATGTGATTTATATATATTTGCGGTGACTTCATGAGATATATGCTGGGTGTACAGTTTGCTAATGTTAGAAGGCTAAAGGACCTGCGATGATGTCACCCTGGTCACATGTTACTGCTGCATGCCCACCTGGACCCGCTATGGACATCCGTGGATACCAGGTAAAAATATAAATTTGTATATATGGAAATCTGATAATTACAATTATCGGCTAATAGAAGGTTGCCATTTAGTTACTAGGGCTGAATGGGACCCTGTCACTAGATGTATTTGTGAAACATGTGGTTTAATGAGAACCTGTGTCCAAGATTGGAGCTTTTGAACAAACCTAGTGTTCCTGATTTTTACATTTAGAGGGATGTGTCATAGGGTGTGACAGTGCAGACTGCAGGCAGCGCTAGTTATTATACTCACACTGCTGTGCAGCCAGAGTCCTGTATTGTCCATGTCTTTGTGTACACTTGAAGCAGGACTATTTTCCAGGACTGCAGTTTATCTAAGTATACTGGGAGATGTCCTCACACTGCTGTGCTCTCTGCAGCCACTGTTATTGTTCATGGAGACATGTTTAATTACCGTTTTGTGCATCTTGACAGTAGCAGCAGGACTGTGATAAATGGAATTATATTCCATGACTATATCTTCAAGTGCACGTTGGACGTGTCCTCACACTGTTGTGCTTTATTATTCCAGATTGAGCTTCTCCACAGCTCTTCCCCAAGCAGAGGGAAGGGGCTGTAGAGACGCTCAATGTAGTGAGCTAGGAGCACAGCAGTGTGAGGATATTTCATGCACTCCCTCCTCACTGGTGCACCTGTGTTTTGGTATAGAGGATCATCTACCCCATGTAATATGCAGACACACCGCTCCATCAGCTTCAGTTCCTTAAAGGAAACCTACCACTTGTAGTGGCAGGTTTCCGATGGAAATACCGGGCACCAGCTCAGGGTGAGCTCAGGGTGAGCTGGTGCCAGAGCTTATTTTAGTTAGTGTTTTAAACCGCGGTATCGCGGTTTAAAACACTTTTTAAACTTTATAGCCGGCGCAGGCAGGTACGCACTCGGCGCTTACCATGCGCGCGGCTCTCATTCACTTCCTATGTAGCCGCGCGCACGGTAAGCACCGAGCGCGTACCTGCCTGCGCCGGCTATAGCGTTTAAAAAGTGTTTTAAACCGCGATACCGCGGTTTAAAACACTAACTAAAATAAGCTCCGGCACCAGCTCACCCTGAGCTGGTGCCCGGTATTGCCATCGGAAACCTGCCACTACAAGTGGTAGGTTTCCTTTAACCACTAAGAATTTTTTTAGTTGTGTTAAGAACTTTGATTCTATAATTGCATTGTACTAGATCCATTTCTGTCTACTAGGACTCTTTGTGGAGCCCTTCTACCTTTTGCGGAATGTCCACACCCCCCAGCTCTCCTGTTGGTGCACAGCCAGACGCCCCCCTGTTTGCTTCCCGTCCACCTGGCAAAGTTCTTAGCACACCTGGTAGGTAAAGCGCCCCCTTCCTCCCAAAGTGTGGAGGGCTTGGGGCATCTTTCCATAGGGAACTTCTAGAACCATAAATGATGCACTTACTTATTTTGGTTATTTTTTTCAGGTGGTAAAATAACCCCCATGGGAACACCAGCAATATCCCCTCCTCCCATTCTCAGCTCTGATGACTCTACCAACAGCGCAAATGTCTCCTCCATCCTGACTCCCCCCAGAAAGGTAAGTTTTATATAACTGAGACATTGCAGATCAATCCTCATCCCGCACACTCCTAACAATCCTTTTCTCGTAACAGAATGAAGTCCCTAATCAGGAAAAGCTCAAGTTACAGCTCAATAAGGGAGAGAAGGGCTCTGGTAAGGTGGGGTGTAACTGCAGGTTTGGCCACATGGGGGAGCTCTTGTATTACTGAATATTATGGTTGTACACATTGTCCTGGAAGGCGCTAACGTTCTGTGTATTGATTTCTTATTTTTTGCAGACAAAACTCCCCAAGTTGTGAAAATGAGTGACCTTCCTGAGGTGATAGAGGAGTTATCTGCAAATCACAGCATCACAGAGGATGGTATGTGGGAACTAAGCTTTAAAGGACATCAGCCACCAGGGTGAAGGACTGTAAGACAAGATCACATACATACTGGTGTGTGCTGCCTCTGGCATGAACTGCTCTGCTTTAAGCTTCCTATGTTATCCTTTGTTAAGCCTTCGTTTTTAGGAAAAAATAAAAATTATGCAAATGAGCAATGGCATAAGACGCTAAAAAGAGGACCAGCTCCTGCCAGTGGGGGGACACACCATTATGTCGGTGTGCTTGGCTTACAATCCTTGATCCTGGTGGAACATATCCTTTAGATTTTTATAGATCCAAAAGCTGTTGGTGTCTTTCGCATTTCCCAGCCCAATGATGTTGCATCCATTCATTCATTTAGACTATCCTTTTTAAGTATCACCACTGTGTGGCCATGCAGACTCCTACTGATGTAATCGCAAGCTATTCAAGTTACAAACATCTCTGCTTTGTGTTTGAATATACAAAGTGGATTTATAGACTATTAATACAGTCACAGACTCATCCCATATCCCTTGTTAATGTTGTTTCCTCTTGTAGGAGCAAAGCCTAAAGGTAAGTTGTGTGTTTGAACATGTAACCTTACAAAGCTGTCACACAGAGTCCGGGTGATTATGGTGGAGGCTTTTTGGTCACAGGAACATTCTTAGTGGGGTGTTCTGGTTTTAATGTACACTTGGTTTTTGAAGAGATCAGTTTACCTGGAGCATGCTAGTAAGGACACCATGGGGAAGTGTGCACACAACTATGCTGCAGTAATGGGTGAGTCTAGGTTTCCATTTGGTGGATATGCCAGAATATCCGTAATGTTGGTCCCCCACCCCTTATGCTATCTAATTTTTGTGGTGGGCCAATGCAGCCAGGCATTAATGGAAAGGCGGCTGCAGTGACTCTCATACAAGTGAATAGAGAACAGCATAAAACCACATGACTTCCTCTTCATTCAGATCCCGTGGCCATAATATGCCTTCCAAGGAACCTATTATACATTTGCGGCATAGCCTTTTGGGTTCCCCATGGATGTTTGAAGGGAACCCGTGTGTATATGCTGTGTATGAAGCAGTACTAGGACTACTGCTGCCTTTCCCTCCTGGGAACATAACAAGCAGTAGCTGTAAGGTTGGGAGCCTGTTTGCAGTTTAGGACTCCAAACCTACTGACAGATTCCCTTTGATGGGAATGCTACTTTAAGTGATACAATTTTGGAGGAACTGCCTTTTGGCTTTTATTTTAATAAAGAAGCTACTAACTCATCCTGTTTTTGATTGTTTGTGCACCAGCTGCTATATCCCAGGAGCTGTCTCAGATCACCAAATCCGACCATGAGCCTGCTGTACGCCGCGGGGGCTTTGATTCGCCATTTTGTCTTCAATCTGACACTCAGCCCAACGCTCAAAGAAAGAGCAACTCTTCTAATGTGTCCCGGACCCCTGATAACCCAGCAACTCACAAGCAGCGCTGCAATGGCTCCCAGGACTCTTCAAAACAAGCATTCACTCCCATTGAGCCCCCCAGTGGAGAGGAGAATGGCGACTCAGGGAAGACACAGACTACTAACTCTATGTCCAACTCCAGGAACATCCTTACCCCTAGCCCTTGTAAAACTCAGGCACATTGCAGATCCTGTTTCAATCCTGTCCCTTACGAGCACCTCTTTGAGCTGGCGCTCCCTAAAACGGCCAGCTATTTCATCTCCAAAAAGACGGAGGAGCTGTACAAGAAACTGAAAGGGAGCAGCGAAGAAGCCGAGGAAGGCGGCACCTCAGTGTCTCCTGCGGAGGTGCTAGACCGCCTCATACATCTAGGAGCTGATGCACACACCAAAGAGCTGATCAAGTGAGTACTGAAGCTTTATATTTGTAGTAGTGGGATACCCTAGTGATATCCAATAACATTCTGGAATGGAAATGCCTCGTTTAGGGGGTTTCTGGAGAAATCCTGAGAGGCAGCATGTACAGAGCATTAGAAGAACTGTAAGTGCCTTCCTCAGTTCTGTTGGTGGCTATTCCTTGCTTCTCAAACTTTAGCCATAACCAGACACTATGATCATGATGGCTAAGCCATTGTCTAGCCTCAGTAGTCACATGCTTTTTGCACAGACTTGACTGCTAAGGCCAGTGAGAAGTTCAGCCATCACATGCACAATGTTTTTGCATCGCATCTGGAGGCCCAAAGTGATTGAAATCAGAAGGCCTCTGATTCAAGTCGAGGTCCCTTCTTGAGAGATGAGGATCAGCTTTTACTTTTTAAATGCAAAAGAAGCCCTTCTGGATTTCTGATTTTGAGAAATGCCTGGATACAGTCCTCATTGGCACCTGAGATGCTGTTACTCAGCTGAACTCCACCATGTCTCTTCCAGTGCTCTCACAAAATATAAGCTTCTTCTCAATATGCTTTGCTTTTTCCTGCAGATTGCCTTTACCCAGTAAATCCGCTGACTGGACGCACTTTGGAGGTAAGTCTTTAGTCTCTTTCTTTAAGGGTTGGTGGCCACAGGATTGTTAAGGGTCTTGCCGGATAAACTGCATTCTTCTTTCTCAGGTTCCCCCCCAACTGATGAGGCTCTCACGTTGAGGAATCAGTTGGTGCTTCTCCATAACCAGCTTTTATATGAGCGATTTAAAAGGCAGCAACATGCCCTGCGCAACAGACGGCTCCTGCCCAAGGTGATAAAGGTGACCGCCCTCGAGGAACAGAATGCTGCTATGGTAAGTTGTCCTTATAGCTTTCCTGCCTGGTTTTCATTGATTTTGAGGTGTGGGGTCCAGACCCCTCTTTGCTCCCCGAGCAGCTGGTCGCACATGTCCGGCTACCCATTAATCTTTATGGAGCTGACGCAACTCTGGAGAGCCCATAGGGGCCCCACAGAGGGTCAACATCTGCAAAGAGTTTTTCCTCCCACACTCCAAAAAATACTGGTAGGTGATTAGATTGTGAGCCCCTTTGGGGACAGGGACCGATCTGGCAGTTCTGTGCAGTGCTGCGTAATCTGTGCGCTATATAAATAAATAATTATTATTACTTCGGTCCACATTGCACATCTTCAAAACCCATTTAACGAAACTATATAAGACTGCGATCATACTGATCCAAAGAAAGCCGGAGAGGTATCACCTCCACCGCACATTGGAAGCCGTACAAATAAATCGGTATATGGTGCAACTGTGGTTTCTTTTTTGCCAATTCCACTACCTTTCCAGCTTCCCAGTACATGGCACAGAATATTAAATGGTGCCAATAGAAAATCAAATTTGTCTCGCGTGAAAAGCCAACATATGGCTTTCTGGTTTTTGGAAGGAGAGTTAAAAACTGAAATGCTAATAAACATGGTCTTAGTTAACCGGACCACAAAATGTGGCACTATGTAGGAAACTCCTCTTCCGATAATGAAGACAAGACTTGTGATTCCCTCCTCTTTTGTGCAGAGCAATTGTGCATTACTATTACACTTCTTATTATTTTTAATTTTATTATTTTTTTTAGAAAAAGCTGTTAAAGTTGCAGGATGTGGACTTGCATGCGGCAAAGGAAAGTCTTCAACAGGAACATACGCGATACAAGAAGCTGCTTGAAGAGAAGGACACTGTGGTTACTCAGCTCCATAGCCAGATCCGACAACTCCAACATGACAGGGAGGAGTTCTACAATCAGAGCCAGGAGCTTCAGGTCTCAACACAAAGCTAATGGCTTTTATATAAAATTGCATGCATTCGTTTAAGGGGTTTGCACTAGGTCAGACATCGTCCTCTCTAATGGCATTTTTTGTTTACTCTGTTTTAGACTAAGCTGGAGGATAGTCGCAATACCATAGCTGACCTGCGGTCTGAACTGAAGTTGTCCAACAACAAGGTGTGCCACTTAGAGCTGAGACTCAGCCAGGTTTCTCAGAAGGTAAGGATCATTCAGTTAGAAGTTCTGCAGCCCTCTGACGTGCAAAGATCTGCAACACTTGGCAAATTGGAGTGACCACTGGTGACCATGCCAAAGTCCTGCCTTTGGTTCAGTAGTTTATCGGGAGTTGTGCAATCGTTACACTTTTACAACTGAATAACTTGCACCGTGTGTGTGTGTGTTGCGTATTGCTTAGCTAAATTTCCTCTCTATTGTATCTGCAGCTTTCAAACAGCGAGTCTGTGCAACATCAGATGGAGTTCCTAAACCGTCAGCTTTTGATTCTCGGAGAGGTGAATGAGCTTTATGTGGAGCAACTGCAGCACAAAAACACCAATGCTGATAAGGTATGACTGATGCAATGTGCTGCAGCAAATATTCATACCTATAGAAAGTGTACTAGTATGTTATTTCTGTAGGAAGTGGAGATGCTGCATGTGTCCTTCAAGAAGGAGCTGGAAAAAGCCCGGTGCTTGGTCGTGCAACAAAATCAACGGCTTGAGAGCGCCCAGAAGAAAATAGTGGAACTAGAGGCGCAGCTGGCCAAAAAGGAGCTGCTGTCACAGGAGCAAAAGAAATTCTTAGAAGATGTAAAATTGAAGCACAGGTATTTTCTTAAGTATAAAGTTCTCCTCTCTTAAAGGGAACCTGTCAACAGATTTTTACCCTATTAAACTACATCCTTTTGGGTAGGGGTTGAAAAGTTCTTTCTGGAGGATATAAAGATATCCTCCAAAAGTCATGTGACAATGCGCATAGAAGACTCATGTTTACCAAATACAATATAGAGGCTGCGTGGAATGTGTCACTTCAGTTGCCACTATCTTCTGTGATATAGCACCTAGAAAGGGATACCAGATACAGGCAGCTAGACATAGTTGGAAATTTTAGGCTACAGTTAAATATCCAGTTTCTCCCTATTTCTTTAAATGAACGTATTTCCTGTTCTGTAGCTCTCAGAATCTGAAAAATCCTGTTCTTAGGGATTTTAGAACAGAAGATAAGGGCTTATGAAGTGACCCTCCTACTGCAGCCTCCAAACATGACTCATGCCAGGCAAATCTGACACTCATTGTCACATGACTTTGGAGGAGATGGAAAACTCTAGAAAAGACATTTCATCCCAGACCGCAGGGGGAGTATAGTGTTAATGGAATACAATCTGGAGTCTTCTCAGTGTCCCCAAAGGAAGTTCTCATTGTCTTATTTTGTCTTAAGAGGTCAACTCCAAGCAGCAGAGAGCAAGTATAATGCCCAAAAAAGGATAAGTCAGGTCTTTGAAGTGGAGATCCTCGGTCTTTATTGCCAGCTTGAGAGAGAGGGTTTGCTGAAGAAGCGAGCGGAGGAAAAAGCTGAAACGGCAGAGGTTGCAGAGGAAAGGTGAGATGCATAGAATATCTTGGGCTTGTTACTCATGATTGTGAGCTCTTGGACGTTGCCTTAGGGCTTCTATTAAATTACTCTTCAATGAGTATATGCAATAATGGACTTCTAGGCCGAAATATAAATCGGCTTATGCAGAGAATGCAACAGGAAACTGATTGCTCTGTTCGGCCACTACATACGGAACAGAGTTTGAAGAAACATGTCTGCTTTTCTCGCAGGACATACTCAATTCTTGCCCACAGGTCAACTCGTGGGCAAGCATGGAGCTGTCTTGTACTAATCAGGTAAATGGATGGTAAAATTGCAGAATAAAACTTCCTTAGCCTGAACTTGGAGGGTGAATGGGTCTTGGGGAGAATAAATCATTGTATTAGCATCTGAAGGGGACACACTAGGACCCCCACCAATCATGAGTGGGGGGGCTCATGCCACAAGTAAGAGAGCATCAGTCGAGTATTTGCATTAATTCCTTTAGGGCTGTTTGGTACAACCCCTTTAACTTGTCTTTGTCATTTCTTTGAAGGTTTGACATTGAGAACGTAGTCGTTTCAAGTCCAGAAGAGTCCAACAAGGAAGAATTGAATGGCAGCAATGGCAACCAAGCCACGCACACAGGCAATGTCTCTAGTGGGGGAAGCAGCCGTAGCGGAAGCAGCAGCAGTAATGTATCTACCCCTGAGAAGGGCACTAACTTGCCTATTGGCTTGAGGGAAGCGCTGGAGTTGCCTCCTAGTGGCCATCTGACTACTGGCTCCTACCCAAATGCTAAAAGTTTCCTTAGTATCCGCGCCCGTGAGTTGTTCCGCAACAAGAGCGAGAGCCATTGCGATGAGGAGGGAATGAGTAGCCTTTCGGAAATCCTGACGACTGAGCTTTGCCAGAGGGCAGCATCCGAGGCCGGGGTCCCCTCATCGAGTAATACGGGAGGCCAGAGTGTACGGGATCTTCAAATCATGGACTATGACTGAGCAGACACATCATGACCACAGTTAGGAGGCGAGCAATCAGTGTTACCTTCCTTCTGGCGCCTGGCTTCACTCCTCAATGTCCGAACCTTCGATAAACGTCACGCTACTTCTGCAGTGCAACAGTAGCAGACCACTGGAACTGCAAAGGGATCAAGGAGTCTCTTTACATCGCCCCCTCCTGCTCTATATGCCCCTTCCCTTCATCTTTCAATGAACTTTTATTTCATTCCCCTTCTTGCAGTGAACAGATGGGACCTACAAGGAATAAGAAGATGCCACCTCCAGGGAGCAGAATGTTCTTCTAGATCCTCACTTCTCCCTTACCCATCACCATTGGGGTCTGTAACGATCATTGCTAATGAATTTTTGTCTGGTTCTGCCCCTCAGCGGTGCACCCTGAGTACTGGAAACAACAATTTTACTTCTATCTAGGTCCAACTTTCTTCCCTTTAAAGCCATCATGCAATTAATAACTTAGGACATATCGCCAGCGTCTTTACCCCCCAGACCCCTTTTAAGGCGCTGGAGCTCGGCAGCTCAGTCCAGCATATTGCTTTATAGAAGTGGCCTTAAATGTTAGATGGATGCCAAATGACGTGAGGGACCAACCGTTCCCCTGGGCTCATCCTCCCCTTCCTTCCTTATCCTTCATCATTTCAGTCGGCAGTATGGGAGGTCTGTGATGATTCGTCTGAAGGTGAAATTCTTAGTTCATAAAATTGCACTTTAATAATAAAAACCCTAAGGTAAAGAGAAACACTACACACACTTACACCCAAATCTCTGCGCTTTATGGTGAACCCCCGGGGGAGCACATTATGATTATTACTACACGACTTAAAACCCTTATAATTCTCTGTTCTCTGACCTGCGGTTCACTGGTTATTGCAAAACCACAACCACCAGCATCCGCAGCAGGCTAGGAGTTGTAGTTGGGCAATAGCTAATGTGTAGGCTTGGGGGGCGCCCCTTTCAGCATTAATTTTTTTTTTTTACCCCCTTTTGTAATAATGTCCGAGTTTACAACTTGATGAACCTATATCAAGTGGCTGGTTCTCAAGTTTCCAAATCTGTGTACAAGCGATGGTTGGGCTGCTGGAGGTTTGATAAGAGGAGCTTCCTTTCTCCTTCTTCAGCGCTGTGCCCTCTTTAATGGCAAGATTGTAAGGTTTACATGTAGGATAATTGCCGCATGCCATAAAGTGCAACCAGTTTACCTGATTTCTCCTAATATGAAATACGCTCCTTATATTAGATGGACAGAGATCATCTACCCATTGCTCCCCTACCCGCAGCCTTGTACACCTGCCCAGCATTCAGCAGGGTCGGTTCAAGGTTTAAAGGGCCTTTAAGAGATGTCACTATTTCCTAGTAAATTCATTGGCTGCAGCCTTCACGATACTGCTGCTGCTCCTCTTGTCATAGGCTGTATTCCAGTGGAGCCCAATTGAAGTAATGCAATAAACTGAGCCTATTAATTTAAAGTGGCTCTGAAATCGGAATAATGTAGTTGTTTTCTTCTAATAAAGAGATGTCAGCAAGTGTGACCATGCAGATGGTAGCCAGTGTTATGTACTGTCCCTGGAGAGATGTGTAATCAGACCTCACACTGCTGTGCTCTGTGCTCTCTGCAGCCAGTGTTATGTACTGGCCCTGGAGAGATGTGTAATCAGACCTCACACTGCTGTGCTCTGTGCTCTCTGCAGCCCGTGTTATGTATTGTCCCTGGAGAGATGTGTAATCAGACCTCACACTGTTGTGCTCTGTGCTCTCTGCAGTTAGTGCTATGTACTTTCCGTGGAGAGATGTGTGATCATTCCTCACACTGCTGTGCTCTGTGCAGCCAGTGTTATGTAGTGTCCCTGGAGAGATGTGTAATCAGACCTCACACTGCTGTGCTCTGTGCAGCCAGTGTTATGTACCATCCCTGGAGAGATGTGTAATCATACCTCACACTGCTGTGCTCTGTGCTCTCTGCAGCCCGTGTTATGTATTGTCCCTGGAGAGATGTGTAATCAGACCTCACACTGCTGTGCTCTGTGCTCTCTGCAGCCAGTGCTATGTACTTTCCGTGGAGAGATGTGTGATCATTCCTTACACTGCTGTGCCCTGTGCTCTCTGCAGCCAGTGCTATGTATTGTCCCTAGAGAGATGTGTAATTAGACCTATGTGCATGTTCGTAGCAACAGAACTGTAATGTATGAATCTATTTTCCCTGACTCTCTGGACACTACAAACACCGGCTGCAGAGAGCCCAGAGCACAGCAGTGTGAGGTCTGATTACACATCTCAACAGGGACAATACATAACACTGGCTGCACAGAGCACAGCAGTGTGAGGTCTGATTACACATCTCTCCAGGGACAATACATAACACTGGCTGCAGAGAGCACAGAGCACAGCAGTGTGAGGTCTGATTACACATCTCAACAGGGACAATACATAACACTGGCTGCACAGAGCACAGAGCACAGCAGTGTCAGGTCTGATTACACATCTCTCCAGCGACGATACAAAACATTGGCTTGAAGTCTGTATGGTCACACCTGCTGATGGTTTCCCTTTTAAGCCATAACGTCCTTTGTGGTCCTTGGCCGCAGCCCCCAGACGGTGATTATTTTCTGCTTGGTTTCCTCCCTGCTATGTCAGGTTCTTGCCATTCTCTGTGTTTCCCATTGACCAGCAGACTACGGTTCCCACCTTTCATCCTGCGAGCAGGTGGACGGGCGCAGAGTATTACACCCCAGGACGTCCAGAACTGTCTAAGACTATTTGCTTGTGTTTAACTGTGAACAAATAAAACAGAATATTGTTTTGCACTATTTTCTTGTGCTTTGATGATTTTTAATCCAGATTATTCTCTCTCTCGTGTAGTTCATCCAAGGACGAAGCTCACAAGTCGTCATTAGTTGTAGGAGTAGTAGATCCTCTAGTCGACAGGTAAATCTCTGTATTCATTAGTTTATATTAGAGTACAGCTCTCTGACCTGAACTACTACTCCCAGCAGGTCCTGACTGCACACGATGGTCATTCATCTAAACTTCATGCCGATGTAAGACATAGGAGAAGCTTTAAAGGGAACCTGCCACCAGAGACCTCGGTTTAACTAAAGACAGGTTACAGAAGCCCATTACACCTGCAGTGCACATCGGCCTTTCTGCCTTTTCTAAGCATTTGCATTACAATATAATTATGTGTTATAACTTACCTTGCACCCTGACAAAATCCTGGGGTAGTCACAGGGGCTGGACATTGTTTGGATGCATTTTAAAAAACAATGTGTGGCTTGTCTGTGTTACCCACTCCTCAGAGCTTGGCCCCCACCTTTGTGCTCCTGTCTAGCTCCACCTCCTGCTTCTTCTCAGAGGTCACAGCCTGGTCAGCCTGACATCAGTGGGGGAGGGACAAGCTGTACAGGAGCACAAAGATGGAGGAAGCCTGCAGCTCAGGCAAGTCACATGTTGTTTTTTGAAATGCATCCAAACCAAAGCCCAGCCCCTGTGACTACCCCAGGATTTTGTTAGGATGCAAGAGTAAGTTATAACACATTATATTGTAAAGCAAATGCTTAGAAAAGGCAGAAAGGCCGATGTGCACTGCAGGTGTAATGGGCTCCTGCAACCTGTCTTTAGTGACAATGAGGTCCCTGGTGGCAGGTTCCCTTTAATGTGTCCCTAATTCTATAGATAACCCGACTGGGTTCCAGTTAAACCCCCTCCCCTCCCCAGACCTGCAAACCTGAGACCTTTTACACTGCCAGAACCACAACTCCCAGCATGCTCACTGCCCCTAGGCTAGCAGTGGCCACCCCTGGCCTTCACATACCTGTTCCAGAGCAGTCACTTTTACTGATGAGGTCTCTCCCAGGTCTTCTGCCCTCTATATTATCACTAGGGCATAGATAATACTGCCCCCTTATGGTAGGAATATTAATTGCAGCATAGCTTTCACTCACTTTATTCTGACTGCTAGGCTAAGAGAGAATCCAGGGTGAACTACAAGTGCCAGGGATGCAGGAGTTTATTACTGGAGAGCGGCTGAAGATCAGAGGAGACGTCTCTTAATCTAAAGGAGAAAAGATGGCAGCAGGTAGTCAGCGGTAGGTGGAGGGGGAGCTATGTAGTCATCAGTTATATGAACAGAGGAGACTAGGTAATGCACGTTCATTTAATCCGGTGTCGGCTACCTAGTTAAGGGGTTTACCAATTTTTTTTTTTTTTTTTTGTTCCCTGTCCAAAGGATTACAAACAGATTAGGTTGGAGGGTCTCACCAGATGAGACCCCTGTACTTGAGGCCTCTCCAATCAAATGGTTAGCTCTTATCCTGTGGATCGGGGGGAAAACAATAAAAGTTTGGTACAAACCCATCATTATACATGGTGCAGAAGCCAAACAATAATGCAGATGGGTCCATAGCTCAGCGCTGGTACACGGACCGGACCAGGAAACAGTGCAGTTCTCTGTGTAGTGGTGAAACTGGGTCATTGCAACTTAACAGAAACATCAGCTGCAGTAACCAGGTCTGACCACTATACTGAGAGAGGCAGTGTTTCCTCATCCCTCCATGCAGAGAACAGCTGATCTTTTGGGGTGCTGCATGTAAGAACCCCGCTAAACTGGTAGAGAGCATCGACTCTTAGGATGGATCCTCTTTATTGGTACAGATGATCCCTTTAAAGTACCAAAGCATCATGGGGGTTGACAAAAACTGGAAAAAACTTTTAAATGGGATGTACCACAGTATAGGGGATAACAAGCTGTGTTGTACTGGGACCCAATCAATCTAGAGAACGGAGGCCCCAATGTAATGGCTATAGCCTCAGGATGATAATGTGTCCTGCAGCTCCATTTGGGAGGCATACGCCTGCTCGACTTGCCGTTCTCACCCTCAGCCTGTGCATAGGTGGGGGTCCCAGCAGTCACCAATCTGGTGAATTTTGAGGATTGCTTGAAAACTTCATCATTCATTTCCCAGGTAAACTTATTTATTTTTTTTTAATAGAAAATTTTAGCACCAAAATTTTTGAGTACAAAAATACAATTTTAAGTAAATATCTGTCAATGATTAGAAAAGTGCAAGAGCGATAATGGGACAGATGGTTTTGGCAAACGTGGGCATGGGTACGTCCGATATAATTGGCAATATCTGTTATGGGGAAGCTATGTGACAACGTGCACAGTGCCACAACTCTCCGCAGGTAGTTCCTGGCATTGCAGCTCGGCCTCATTGAAGTTTTGCAGAACCAAACGTTAACCTCAGTACAGATGTGGTGCAGTTATGAATATAATCAGCCATGCTTAATCAATCCAGGATAATCCCCTTTAACTTGTACTTGTGGGCACAGTCTCCCTTTTAAAGGGGTTGTCCAGGATTAGAATAACATGGCTCATTTATTTCAAGAACAGCGCCTCCCCTGTCCATGGGTTGCATCTGGTATTGCAGATTGTACCGCTCCATTGACCTGCTAATGCAAATGGCAGAGCTGCCGTGGTTATGGCACAGTTTAGCATGGCACAGACACCCCCTATAAGGATTGCCACCCAGCTCTTCCAAATACAGATATATAAACGGTTAAAAATTAATCAATCGTGTGCACAGAATCAACATCCGCTACATCGTGACAGTAAATCATCTCAACACTCGCTATAAATCAGTGTTGCAATTTCGGCAAAAGTCATGTGCAACTCTGCCCCCTATAGGAGACAATGGCATCTGCATCACATTTCGCGTCATAATCATTGTGTCTGGCCAGAGTATATAATATAATACATCGATATATAAACCACATATACTGTATACTGGTAATATATAGCAGAGATTGCGGAGCAGGACTAGTTACGGTACTTAGGTGGTGTAGAGGCGTCCTGCCGGCCTCCAGGCTGGTTTTAAGGTCTCACCATTGTATTTCTTTTTGTAAGATGAATCTGCCTGACTGACGTTAGTCTGAGCCCCAGTGTTGTGTGTGAGGCTACCGCCACCTGCCTTATCCTCGCTATACTGCCTGCTCCCCTGACCGGCGCCTCGTCTGTCGCTGATTTCAAGCTGTTGTGGCTGCACTTTCTCCAGCCTGGCCACCGCTTCTCTGACATTATCCAGAACAATGGGGATGAGGCTCACAATACCACCATAAAAGTTCCTGGCTTCATCACAGCTCAGGTGATTAACTACATCATGAGGATATCTGGAGGGAAAAATAGGAGATCATCATATGTACAAGAATATAACTGCTATAATCCTGTCCCCTATGTACAAGAATATAACTACTATAATACTGCCCCCTATGTACAAGAATATAACTACTATAATACTGCCCCCTATGTACAAGAATATAACTACTATAATACTGCCCCCTATGTACAAGAATATAACTACTATAATACTGCCCCCTATGTACAGGAATATAACTACTATAATACTGCCCCCTATGTACAAGAATATAACTGCTATAATACTGTCCCCTATGTACAAGAATATAACTACTATAATACTGCTCCCTATGTACAGGAATATAACTACTATAATACTGCTCCCTATGTACAGGGATATAACTACTATAATACTGCTCCCTATGTACAAGAATATAACTACTATAATACTGCCCCCTATGTACATGAATATAACTACTATAATACTGCCCCCTATGTACAGGAATATAACTACTATAATACCGCCCCCTATGTACAAGAATATAACTACTATAATACTGCCCCCTATGTACAAGAATATAACTACTATAATACTGCCCCCTATGTACAAGAATATAACTACTATAATACCGCCCCCTATGTACAAGAATATAACTACTATAATACCGCCCCCTATGTACAAGAATATAACTACTATAATACCGCCCCCTATGTACAAGAATATAACTGCTATAATCCTGTCCCCTATGTACAAGAATATAACTACTATAATACTGCCCCCTATGTACAAGAATATAACTACTATAATACTGCCCCCTATGTACAAGAATATAACTACTATAATACTGCCCCTATGTACAGGAATATAACTACTATAATACTGCCCCCTATGTACAAGAATATAACTGCTATAATCCTGTCCCCTATGTACAAGAATATTACTATAATACTGCCCCCTATGTACAGGAATATAACTACTATAATACTGCTCCCTATGTACAAGAATATAACTACTATAATACTGCTCTCTATGTACAAGAATATAACTACTATAATACCGCCCCCTATGTACAAGAATATAACTACTATAATACTGCCCCTATGTACAAGAATATAACTACTATAATACCGCCCCCTATGTACAAGAATATAACTACTATAATACCGCCCCCTATGTACAAGAATATAACTACTATA
This sequence comes from Engystomops pustulosus, assembly GCF_040894005.1. NCBI lineage: Eukaryota > Metazoa > Chordata > Amphibia > Anura > Leptodactylidae > Engystomops > Engystomops pustulosus. The sequence continues at coordinate 108,704,760 of NC_092419.1, forward strand.
ATACCGCCCCCTATGTACAAGAATATAACTACTATAATACCGCCCCCTATGTACAAGAATATAACTACTATAATACCGCCCCCCTATGTACAAGAATATAACTACTATAATACCGCCCCCTATGTACAAGAATATAACTACTATAATACCGCCCCCTATGTACAAGAATATAACTACTATAATACCGCCCCCTATGTACAGGAATATAACTACTATAATACCGCCCCCTATGTACAAGAATATAACTACTATAATACCGCCCCCTATGTACAGGAATATAACTACTATAATACCGCCCCCTATGTACAGGAATATAACTACTATAATACCGCCCCCTATGTACAGGAATATAACTACTATAATACTGCCCCCTATGTACAGGGATATAACTACTATAATACTGCCCCCTATGTACAGGGATATAACTACTATAATACTGCCCCCTATGTACAAGAATATAACTACTATAATACCGCCCCCTATGTACAGGAATATAACTACTATAATACTGCCCCTATGTACAGGAATATAACTACTATAATACTGCCCCCTATGTACAGGGATATAACTACTATAATACTGCCCCCTATGTACAAGAATATAACTACTATAATACTGCCCCCTATGTACAGGAATATAACTACTATAATACTGCCCCCTATGTACAGGAATATAACTACTATAATACTGCCCCCTATGTACAAGAATATAACTACTATAATACTGCCCCCTATGTACAAGAATATAACTACTATAATACTGCCCCCTATGTACAAAAATATAACTACTATAATACTGCTCCCTATGTACAGGAATATAACTACTATAATACTGCCCCCTATGTACAGGAATATACCTACTATAATACTGCCCCCTATGTACAGGAATATAACTACTATAATACTGCCCCTATGTACAGGAATATAACTACTATAATACTGCCCCCTATGTACAGGAATATAACTACTATAATACTGCCCCCTATGTACAGGAATATAACTACTATAATACTGCCCCCTATGTACAGGGATATAACTACTATAATACTGCCCCCTATGTACAGGGATATAACTACTATAATACTGCCCCCTATGTACAAGAATATAACTACTATAATACTGCCCCCTATGTACAAAAATATAACTACTATAATACTGCCCCCTATGTACAAAAATATAACTACTATAATACTGCTCCCTATGTACAGGAATATAACTACTATAATACTGCCCCCTATGTACAGGAATATACCTACTATAATACTGCCCCCTATGTACAGGAATATAACTACTATAATACTGCCCCCTATGTACAGGAATATAACTACTATAATACTGCCCCCTATGTACAAGAATATAACTACTATAATACTGCTCCCTATGTACAAGAATATAACTACTATAATACTGCTCCCTATGTACAAGAATATAACTACTATAATACCGCCCCTATGTACAAGAATATAACTACTATAATACCGCCCCCTATGTACAGGAATATAACTACTATAATACCGCCCCCTATGTACAGGAATATAACTACTATAATACCGCCCCCTATGTACAGGAATATACCTACTATAATACCGCCCCCTATGTACAGGGATATAACTACTATAATACCGCCCCCTATGTACAAAAATATAACTACTATAATACTGCTCCCTATGTACAGGAATATAACTACTATAATACTGCCCCCTATGTACAGGAATATACCTACTATAATACTGCCCCCTATGTACAGGAATATAACTACTATAATACTGCCCCTATGTACAGGAATATAACTACTATAATACTGCCCCCTATGTACAAGAATATAACTACTATAATACTGCTCCCTATGTACAAGAATATAACTACTATAATACTGCTCCCTATGTACAAGAATATAACTACTATAATACTGCCCCCTGTGTACAGGAATATAACTACTATAATACTGCCCCCTGTGTACAAGAATATAACTACTATAATACTGCCCCCTGTGTACAAGAATATAACTACTATAATTCTGCCCCCTATGTACAAGAATATAACTACTATAATACTGCCCCCTATGTACAGGAATATAACCACTATAATACTGCCCCCTATGTACAGGAATATAACTACTATAATACTGCCCCCTATGTACAGGAATATAACTACTATAATACTGCCCCCTATGTACAAGAATATAACTACTATAATACTGCCCCCTATGTACAGGAATATAACTACTATAATACTGCCTCCTATGTACAGGAATATAACTACTATAATACTGCCCCCCTATGTACAGGAATATAACTACTATAATACTGCCCCCCTATGTACAGGAATATAACTACTATAATACTGCCCCCTATGTACAGGAATAATGGGGTTTATATTATGAGCAGTTTAATGCTCCTGCACATTTACTTACTTGGCTCTCAGACCAGACAGGTCATTGGTTGGACTAAGCAGAGTCATGGTTTGCTCCAGGATGCCCCCTGCTGACCGTGTCCCAGACTGCATAGCATCCAACTTCACACAAAAACCTGCCAGATTGTTGCAGACATCAAGGAACAGGGAAATGACTCTCTTGTCTGTGCTGTTGTTACAGCAGTTGTCTAAGTAGTTCTGCACCTGTAAAATGGTTTATAAAAGAAATGACTACAAAGCAGTAACTATTGCAGTACCATGCCACACCACATGGAGCGCTGTGTACACAGAAGACCGTGCAGGAGAGTGCCACCTGGTGGTATGAAGAAACTGAAAACCTAATATATGTTGATTTGCGATACTGTTACCTGCGCCAGCGTCCGCACTGGTTTGATCCTGTCGTGTGCGTTCTCGCGTGTGCGCTCCAGAGCCGTGATGAAGGTCACTTGTTGCTGTCTCAGCAGTCTACAGTTCTGCTCCAGGACCTTGAGAGTCTGCTTGGCTTCACTCATTGTGAACTCCATTCCCGGGACCCTGGAGATAAGAGTCATTACTTTGTAGCATTTTCTGCTACTTACATAGAAAGGGAAACCATCAGCAAGTGTGACCATGTAGACTGCATGTAGACTGCAGCCAATGTTATGTACTGTCCCTGGAGAGATGTGTAATCAGACCTCACACTGCTGTGCTCTGTGCTCTGTGCAGCCAGTGTTATGTATTGTCCCTGGAGAGATGTGTAATCAGACCTCACACTGCTGTGCTCTGTGCTCTGTGCAGCCAGTGTTATGTACTGTCCCTGGAGAGATGTGTAATCAGACCTCACACTGCTGTGCTCTGTGCAGCCAGTGTTATGTATTGTCCCTGGAGAGATGTGTAATCAGACCTCACATTGCTGTGCTCTGTGCTCTGTGCAGCCAGTGTTATGTATTGTCCCTGGAGAGATGTGTAATCAGACCTCACACTGCTGTGCTCTGTGCTCTCTGCAGCCAGTGTTATGTACTGTCCCTGGAGAGATGTGTAATCATACCTCACACTGCTGTGCCCTGTGCTCTCTGCAGCCAGTGTTATGTACTGTCCCTGGAGAGATGTGTAATCATACCTCACACTGCTGTGCTCTGTGCTCTCTGCAGCCAGTGTTATGTATTGTCCCCGGAGAGATGTGTAATCATACCTCACACTGCTGTGCCCTGTGCTCACTGCAGGCTGTGTTATGTATTGTCCCTGGAGAGATGTGTAATCATACCTCACACTGCTGTGCTCTGTGCAGCAGTGTTATGTATTGTCCCTGGAGAGATGTGTAATCATACCTCACACTGCTGTGCTCTGTGCTCTCTGCAGCCAGTGTTATGTATTGTGCCTGGAGTATCCTGGAATATAACTCAATATATCACAGTCCTGCTGCTACTGACAACATACACACAGGTATAACTACACTTCTCACCAGGGACAATGCCTAACACTGGCTGCACAGAGCACAGCAGTGTGAGATAGGATTACACATTTCTCCAGGGACAATACATATCCCACCGTGCTGTGCTCTGTGCAGCCAGTGTTAGGCATTGTCCCTGGTGAGAAGTGTAGTTATACCTGTGTGTATGTTGTTAGTAGCAGCAGGACTGTGATCTATTGAGTTATATTCCAGGATACACGGTCTGTACGGTCACACCTGTGGGATCTTTGCCTTCATTTACAATGTATCCAGTCTAGATCTGTACAGAGGAGTGTTCCCTTCCACTGACAGCCAGCAGAGATCTTACCCAGACGTGTATAGTGGTTCCCCTGACCTGCTGTGATGGCTGTGGCTCTCGGTGGTGTCTCGCCCCGGGGCCCCTGCTCGCTGTGCTGATCCCGTGCTGGGGGTGTGTGGAGTCCTGCCTGATTGTTTGCCCGGTTGCTAGGAGATGATTGTGACATCACTGCTTCCTGTGTAAACAGCCTGAGTGGGGTTAAAGGGACGGATCTGTAGGAGGGAAACGAGAGTTGTTGTCCATAACAACCAATCAAATTCCAGTGCTCATTTTTTTTTTATTAGTTATGAACTTTTACTTTGTACCAGTTTTGATACCTCTTCCCCCTGTCACGTCATGTGACCAATGAGGAGGAGAACATTAGGGGGGAACCCCCCCCCCCTCTCCTATAAGATATATACATACAAGATAGGGTCCGGAGGTTTGTTCTTAAGTTGAATTTGTATGTAAGTCGAAACTGTATATTTTATAATGGAAGTTCTTGACAATTTTTTTTTTTTTTTTTTTGCCCCAGTGACAATTGGAGTTTCAAAATTTTTGCTGTAATTGGACCAAGGATTATCAAAAAAGCTTCATTACAGACACCTTACAGCTGATCATTGCAGCCTGGGACTATAGTAACATCCAGAGAGGTCACCAGAGGTCACAGTGGGCAGAGGAGTCTGTCTATAACTATGGGTTGTCTGTAAGTCGGGTGTCCTTAAGTAGGGGACCGCCTGTATAACCATGCGTCCATATCTCTCATAGGAAGACGGGGAAAGGAAAGTGACCAGTGTTATACTATTTCTACACTGGTGCCATGACTGGCATTACACTGGTATGATGGGTATTATATGGTCACAATACTGGCAGCATGACTGGCATTACACTGGTATGATGGGTATTATATGGGCACAATACTGGCAGCATGACTGGCATTACACTGGTATGATGGGGGTATTATATGGGCACAATACTGGCAGCATGACTGGCATTACACTGGTATGATGGGGGTATTATATGGGCACAATACTGGCAGCATGACTGGCATTACACTGGTATGATGGGTATTATATGGGCACAATACTGGCAGCATGAACGGCATTACACTGGTATGATGGGTATTATATGGGCACAATACTGGCAGCATGACTGGCATTACACTGGTATGATGGGGGTATTATATGGGCACAATACTGGCAGCATGACTGGCATTACACTGGTATGATGGGGGTATTATATGGGCACAATACTGGCAGCATGAATGGCATTACACTGGTATGATGGGGGTATTATATGGGCACAATACTGGCAGCATGACTGGCATTACACTGGTATGATGGGGGTATTATATGGGCACAATACTGGCAGCATGACTGGCATTACACTGGTATGATGGGGGTATTATATGGGCACAATACTGGCACCATGACTGGCATTACACTGGTATGATGGGTATTATATGGTCACAATACTGGCAGCATGACTGGCATTACACTGGTATGATGGGTATTATATGGGCACAATACTGGCAGCATGACTGGCATTACACTGGTATGATGGGGGTATTATATGGGCACAATACTGGCAGCATGACTGGCATTACACTGGTATGATGGGGGTATTATATGGGCACAATACTGGCAGCATGACTGGCATTACACTGGTATGATGGGGGTATTATATGGGCACAATACTGGCAGCATGAACGGCATTACACTGGTATGATGGGTATTATATGGGCACAATACTGGCAGCATGAACGGCATTACACTGGTATGATGGGGGTATTATATGGGCACAATACTGGCAGCATGACTGGCATTACACTGGTATGATGGGGGTATTATATGGGCACAATACTGGCAGCATGACTGGCATTACACTGGTATGATGGGGGTATTATATGGGCACAATACTGGCAGCATGACTGGCATTACACTGGTATGATGGGGGTATTATATGGGCACAATACTGGCAGCATGACTGGCATTACACTGGTATGATGGGTATTATATGGTCACAATACTGGCAGCATGACTGGCATTACACTAGTATGATGGGGGTATTATATGGGCACAATACTGGCAGCATGACTGGCATTACACTGGTATGATGGGGGTATTATATGGGCACAATACTGGCAGTATGACTTGTATTACACTATTACTATGATGGGTATTATATGGGCACAATGCTGGCAGTATGACTTGTATTACACTATTACTCCATGCGGACAGTCATTAGCTGGTCGTTGCTGGCACACGTGGCGGGTTACCTCCGGGTATGGCTCTTCTTCCTGGCAGTGAGTCAGACTCCAGCAGGTTGGCAGCGCCAGTCAGTGGCACTATTAGCGCCGGGCGGACTAAGCGCATTGTACTAATGACCGTCTATCGGCTCCTGCAGACGCTGAGATGTTTGGAGATATAAAAGTTTAATGCGGAGCTCTCCCCGTACGCCTCACGTCTTGTTATTAGCCGGGTAATGATGTGATGCCGGGGCCCTCTCCCTGCCGGGGCCCCACCGCTCCTCGCCTGCAAGATTATAGATAATGAAGGCTACAAACACCACATGAGACAAGACTATCCTCCCATCATCCTCAGCTCTGATGAGGCTCCATGAGACGACACATATAGACCTATATAGACCATATTACTAATATGTCACATGTTATACTCCAGTCACATCCAAAGCTGCAAATCTCATAATAATTCACAGGACATTCACAATCCTCCTGGTATTACTAATAGGTCACATATTATACTCCAGTCACATCCAAAGCTGAGTCACAGTCTTGTTGTAGTGATGACTAGGAGGACATCATACTGTAGGGTAGAGTCATATGGATGCATTCACTACCTGCTGGTGTTACAAAGTCTCAGCTCATACAGGTCCAGATCTATTGTTGTGGCTGCTCCCGTTTTTAAAGGGATTGTGTAGAGTAGACACTACATTGTGATCTGGGCAGGTCTGATACATTGTACAAAAGAGAAACTGGAGCTGATGGGATCAACACCATTGTAACAGCCAATCAGCTGTGAGAAGTATAAACACCACCAGGTGCACATTGTAACAAACTAACAAGAAATGAAAGCTATTTGTGCTGAGGAGAACAAACAAGTTGATATTATACCAAAACCTCAGTCACCAGCACTGATACATTGTAACAAACTAGCAGGAAAGGAGATTTGATCAGGTCTATGCAGGTTTTCAGCCTCTTTATACACTGATACACTGTCACAGATTGGGGAGAAAATCTGCTTGTTCTGTTACTAAACTGTCAGGGGATTGTTGAGAATATATTCCATTGTAGCAAACCTTCAGCTCTGAGATGCGTACAAGGTTTGGCCTTTTGCCATAAACTACACCAGACTTATCCATGTTAATGTCACTGATACATTGTAACAATCTGACAGAATGTGCTCCCAGAGGACTTCTAGACAACTGCCATTGCAGCAAACCCTCAGCTGTGATAAGGTTTAAGCTTCTAAATTTAAAGGGCATCTACCACCAGGATGAAGGACGAAATGCAAGTGAGTCTGAGGGGCTCCATAGGTGAGCCCCTCAGGCTCATTTGCATACATTCTTCCATGCTGGTGGTAGATGCTCGGGCTGATATATTCTAACAAACGATCCAGACAAGAGAGAAGTCATTGGCAGTGGATTGGGAGTAGTATCAGGGCTTCAGTGTCTGGATGTTGACCAGAATGATCGCATTCAATGACAGCAAGCAGAAATTTAGAAAACTGACACACTCAATTCTATAGAAAATTTCAGAATTGTATAATATATATTATACGAGAGCTGAGAATGCAGCTTTGGCTGTGAGTGGAGTATAAGACATGATGTAACTGCAGTTAAGTACAGTAAGTTTCGTTCTCTTAGAGACGGCGTCCTGCGGCCTCGGAGAACACATCTGAGCCTCAGCTTTGGCGTCTTGATGGCGATACAATGGCTTTCTTCTCGCAGCTTCTGCTTCCCGGTGGCGTGTTCGGATGTGGCAGGTGCCGGCGTGCGGCTTTGATGGAGGAACACACACAATTGTTTTTGAACTGACTCAAAGTGCGGGGGGAAAAAAAAATCAAAGAAGCCGAATACAGAGACTCTCACAAGAGCAGGAGAGGGGCGTCTCGTCCCCCGTGTTATCTCAATCTATAGACAGATAAAAGGGGGCAAACGCAACGCGCCGCAAGCCGGACGCAGATACTTCACAATACACTATTTCAATGGTTTTCCAAACTACAGAAGGAAAGATTGTGCTATAAAGATATAATGCCTGTGCATTATTGAGGTTCTGCAGCAGCTGAGGTGCATATTTTGATGTAATGCAGCAACTGAAGTGTGTATTAGGAGGTTCTACAACAGCTGATTTGTGCATTTTGATGTTCTGCAGTAGCAGCAAAGGTGTGTTAGGAAGTTCTGCAGCAGCTGAGGTGTGTACTAGGAAGTTCTGCGGCAGCTGAGGTGTGTACTAGGAAGTTCTGCGGCAGCTGAGGTGTGTACTAGGAGGTTCTGCGGCGGCTGAGGTGTGTATTAGGAGGTCCTGCGGCGGCTGAAGTGTGTATCAGGAGGTCCTGCGGCGGCTGAAGTGTGTATCAGGAGGTCCTGCGGCGGCTGAAGTGTGTATCAGGAGGTCCTGCGGCGGCTGAAGTGTGTATCAGGAGGTCCTGCGGCGGCTGAAGTGTGTATCAGGAGGTCCTGCGGCGGCTGAAGTGTGTATCAGGAGGTCCTGCGGCGGCTAAAGTGTGTATCAGGAGGTCCTGCGGCGGCTAAAGTGTGTATCAGGAGGTCCTGCGGCGGCTAAAGTGTGTATCAGGAGGTCCTGCGGCGGCTAAAGTGTGTATCAGGAGGTCCTGCGGCGGCTAAAGTGTGTATCAGGAGGTCCTGCGGCGGCTAAAGTGTGTATCAGGAGGTCCTGCGGCGGCTAAAGTGTGTATCAGGAGGTCCTGCGGCGGCTAAAGTGTGTATTAGGAGGTCCTGCGGCAGCTGAGGTTTGTGTTAAGGGTAAGGTCACACGTGCCGCTAGTGCTGTGCAGAGAGGCCTTGGCCCAATCGAATATGCGCTTCTATGGAAATCCCGGTTTCTTGTGGTCACATGGTGCATTCTTGTATCGTTCCTGGTACGGCCAGCGGTGCGGGGCGCAGAGTCCGGTACGGCCAGCGGTGCGGGGCGCAGAGTCCGGTACGGCCAGCGGTGCGGGGCGCAGAGTCCGGTACGGCCAGCGGTGCGGGGCGCAGAGTCCGGTACGGCCAGCGGTGCGCAGAGTCCGGTACGGCCAGCGGTGCGCAGAGTCCGGTACGGCCAGCGGTGCGGGGCGCAGAGTCCGGTACGGCCAGCGGTGCGGGGCGCAGAGTCCGGTACGGCCAGCGGTGCGGGGCGCAGAGTCCGGTACGGCCAGCGGTGCGGGGCGCAGAGTCCGGTACGGCCAGCGGTGCGGGGCGCAGAGTCCGGTACGGCCAGCGGTGCGGGGCGCAGAGTCCGGTACGGCCAGCGGTGCGGGGCGCAGAGTCCGGTACGGCCAGCGGTGCGGGGCGCAGAGTCCGGTACGGCCAGCGGTGCGGGGCGCAGAGTCCGGTACGGCCAGCGGTGCGGGGCGCAGAGTCCGGTACGGCCAGCGGGGCGCAGAGTCCGGTACGGCCAGCGGGGCGCAGAGTCCGGTACGGCCAGCGGTGCCGAGCAGAGTCTTCCTGACTACCACACATGACGCTGAGTTACTATTTGCTGTAACCTCAGACGCTGCTCATGATCCTACACAAACACACACCCCAGGGTCCTGCCAAACCACACAACACAGGATTATCCTCTGCCCACACACAATCCTGACATCTACACCGTGCACTATCCAGGAAGGGGAACTCCGAAATATCCCTACAAAATCAGCTCATCTGCCACAATCACCCCAATAGAAATAGCAAGTGTAGGGGGAAGAATTGTGATTTTATATACAGCTTTCTGATGGTTATTGTATATACAGCCCCTCATGGTTATATTATATACAGCCCCCCCCCCTCATGGTGATTTTATATACACCCCACCCCCCCCTCATGGTGATTTTATATACAGCGCCCTCATGGTTATATTATATACAGCCCCCCCCCTCGTGGTTATATTATATACAGCCCCCCCCACTCATGGTGATTTTATATACAGCCCCCCCCCCTCATGGTGATTTTATATACAGCCCTCCCCTCATGGTGATTTTATATACAGCCCTCCCTCATGGTGATATTATATACAGCCCCCCCTCATGGTGATATTATATACGGCCCCCCCTCATGGTGATTTTATATACAGCCCTCCCCTCATGGTGATTTTATATACAGCCCTCCCTCATGGTGATATTATATACAGCCCTCCCTCATGGTGATATTATATACAGCCCCCTCATGGTTATATTATATACAGCCCCCCCCCATGGTGATATTATATACAGCCCCCGCAGGGTGATTTTGTATACAATCCCCCCCCCCACGGGTATTTTATATACAGCCCCCCCTCATGGTGATATTATATACAGCCCCCCCTCATGGTGATATTATATACAGCCCCCCCCCATGGTGATATATACAGCCCCCCCCCATGGTGATATTATATACAGCCCCCCCTCATGGTGATATTATATACAGCCCCCCCCACTCATGGTGATTTTATATACAGCCCCCCCCCCCTCATGGTGATTTTATATACAGCCCTCCCCTCATGGTGATTTTATATACAGCCCTCCCTCATGGTGATTTTATATACAGCCCTCCCTCATGGTGATATTATATACAGCCCCCCCTCATGGTGATATTATATACGGCCCCCCCTCATGGTGATTTTATATACAGCCCTCCCCTCATGGTGATTTTATATACAGCCCTCCCTCATGGTGATATTATATACAGCCCTCCCTCATGGTGATATTATATACAGCCCCCTCATGGTTATATTATATACAGCCCCCCCCCATGGTGATATTATATACAGCCCCCGCAGGGTGATTTTGTATACAATCCCCCCCCCCACGGGTATTTTATATACAGCCCCCCCTCATGGTGATATTATATACAGCCCCCCCTCATGGTGATATTATATACAGCCCCCCCCATGGTGATATATACAGCCCCCCCCCCATGGTGATATTATATACAGCCCCCCCTCATGGTGATATTATATACAGCCCCCCCCACTCATGGTGATTTTATATACAGCCCCCCCCCCCTCATGGTGATTTTATATACAGCCCTCCCCTCATGGTGATTTTATATACAGCCCTCCCTCATGGTGATATTATATACAGCCCCCCCTCATGGTGATATTATATACGGCCCCCCCTCATGGTGATTTTATATACAGCCCTCCCCTCATGGTGATTTTATATACAGCCCTCCCTCATGGTGATATTATATACAGCCCCCTCATGGTTATATTATATACAGCCCCCCCCCCCCATGGTGATATTATATACAGCCCCCGCAGGGTGATTTTGTATACAATCCCCCCCCCCCCCACGGGTATTTTATATACAGCCCCCCCTCATGGTGATATTATATACAGCCCCCCCTCATGGTGATATTATATACAGCCCCCCCCCCCCCATGGTGATATATACAGCCCCCCCCCCCATGGTGATATTATATACAGCCCCCCCTCATGGTTATATTATATACAGCCCCCCCTCATGGTTATATTATATACAGCCCCCCCTCATGGTGATATTATATACAGCCCCCCCTCATGGTGATATTATATACAGCCCCCCTCATGGTGATATTATATACAGCCCCCCCTCATGGTGATATTATATACAGCCCCCCCCTCATGGTGATATTATATACAGCCCTCTCATGGTGATTTTATATACAGCCCCCCCCCCCATGGTGATATATACAGCCCCCCCCATGGTGATATTATATACAGCCCCCCCTCATGGTTATATTATATACAGCCCCCCTCATGGTGATATTATATACAGCCCCCCCTCATGGTGATATTATATACAGCCCCCCCTCATGGTGATATTATATACAGCCCCCCCTCATGGTGATATTATATACAGCCCCCCCTCATGGTGATATTATATACAGCCCCCTCATGGAGATTATATATACGGCACCCTCATGGTTATATTACATACAGCCCTCTCATGGTGATTTTATATACAGCCCCCCCCCCCCTCATGGTGATTTTATATACAGCACCCTCATGGTTATATTATATACAGCCCCCCCCCCCCTCATGGTTATATTATATACAGCCCCCCCCCCCCCCCATGGTGATTTTATATACAGCGCCCTCATGGTTATATTATATACAGCCCCCCCCCCCTCATGGTGATATTATATACAGCCCCCCCCCATGGTGATATATACAGCCCCCCCCCATGGTGATATTATATACAGCCCCCCCTCATGGTGATATTATATACAGCCCCCCCCACTCATGGTGATTTTATATACAGCCCCCCCCCCCTCATGGTGATTTTATATACAGCCCTCCCCTCATGGTGATTTTATATACAGCCCTCCCTCATGGTGATATTATATACAGCCCCCCCTCATGGTGATATTATATACGGCCCCCCTCATGGTGATTTTATATACAGCCCTCCCCTCATGGTGATTTTATATACAGCCCTCCCTCATGGTGATATTATATACAGCCCCCTCATGGTTATATTATATACAGCCCCCCCCCCCCATGGTGATATTATATACAGCCCCCGCAGGGTGATTTTGTATACAATCCCCCCCCCCCCCACCGGTATTTTATATACAGCCCCCCCTCATGGTGATATTATATACAGCCCCCCCTCATGGTGATATTATATACAGCCCCCCCCCCCCCCATGGTGATATATACAGCCCCCCCCCCCATGGTGATATTATATACAGCCCCCCCTCATGGTTATATTATATACAGCCCCCCCTCATGGTTATATTATATACAGCCCCCCCTCATGGTGATATTATATACAGCCCCCCCTCATGGTGATATTATATACAGCCCCCCTCATGGTGATATTATATACAGCCCCCCCTCATGGTGATATTATATACAGCCCCCCCCTCATGGTGATATTATATACAGCCCTCTCATGGTGATTTTATATACAGCCCCCCCCCCCCATGGTGATATATACAGCCCCCCCCATGGTGATATTATATACAGCCCCCCCTCATGGTTATATTATATACAGCCCCCCTCATGGTGATATTATATACAGCCCCCCCTCATGGTGATATTATATACAGCCCCCCCTCATGGTGATATTATATACAGCCCCCCCTCATGGTGATATTATATACAGCCCCCTCATGGAGATTATATATACGGCACCCTCATGGTTATATTACATACAGCCCTCTCATGTTGATTATATATTCAGCCCCCCCCCCCCTCATGGTGATTTTATATACAGCACCCTCATGGTTATATTATATACAGCCCCCCCCCCTCATGGTTATATTATATACAGCCCCCCCCCCCCCCATGGTGATTTTATATACAGCGCCCTCATGGTTATATTATATACAGCCCCCCCCCCCCTCATGGTTATATTATATACAGCCCCCCCCCCCCCTCATGGTGATTTTATATACAGCCCCCCCCCTCATGGTGATTTTATATACAGCCCTCCCTCATGGTTATATTATATACAGCCCCCCCCCCCATGGTGATATTATATACAGCCCCCGCATGGTGATTTTGTATACAATTCCCCCCCCCCCACGGGTATTTTATATACAGCCCCCCCCCCCTCATGGTGATATTATATACAGCCCCCCCATGGTGATATTATATACAGCCCCCCCCCCCCCCATGGTGATTTTGTATACAATCCCTCCCCCCCCCCCCACGGGTATTTTATATACAGCCCCCCCTCATGGTGATATTATATACAGCCCCCCCCCTCATGGTGATATTATATACAGTCCCCCCCCCTCATGGTGATATTATATACAGCCCCCCCTCATGGTGATATTATATACAGCCCCCCCCCCCTCATGGTGATATTATATACAGCCCCCCCTCATGGTGATATTATATACAGCCCCCCCCCCTCATGGTTATATTATATACAGCTCCCCCCTCATGGTGATATTATATACAGCTCCCCCCTCATGGTGATATTATATACGGCCCCCCCCCTCATGGTTATTTTATATACAGCCCCCCCTCATGGTGATATTATATACGGCCCCCCCTCATGGTGATATTATATACGGCCCCCCCCTCATGGTTATTTTATATACAGCCCCCTCATGGTTATTTTATATCCAGCTCCCTCATGGTTACCTGATATATAGCCCTGGCAGGGTTAGCCTCAATACAGCCCCGCAGGGTTATTTTATATACAGCAACCGCATTGATTTTATATAAGGCCTCCCGCCCCCTATGTATTGTTTAGATACAAACTCCCTCATCCTTATGGATTCCTTATGTACCGCCCTTATGTGGGTCCCGGCCCTTGCCCGGATATTCCCAGTGCTGACGCCGGCCCTGACGTAATGGCTTATGTAATGGCTGTGGGTATATACACGTGAGTATAGATATGTATCCATACCAAATCCTCACTTACATATAAACACATACATACATGATATATGTGCACATGTATAGACCCATGAAATTAGAGTCATAATTATTGCAGTATATTTTAGTAACGATCAGACCCCCTTGGGTTAAAGCTCCCTAAGGGGCCTGCAAATACAGTAAAAAAAAATTATAAAATTCCAAAAAATGTTAATTTCTATATAATTATAAAAGCGGTAATTTCCTGCGGTAAACCTCGTAACGGAAAATGGTGGCCAAATGTCACCATTTTGCAACAAATATTTATCCTGACCGTTATACCTAACAGGCCCACGTCCATCTGAGGGGGGCCAACCGGTTTCCATGACAGCCTACAGTCCCATAGCGGTATATCAGTAATACTGATCTCTACGGTCCGTTATGCGTTTTCAGTTCACATGCGCTTTTGTCATTTTTTCCCAATATTCTTAATAGATAAACAGATTGTAAGCAGCCAAGCGCATGGTAAACGGTCAAAAATTGTCAATAATCTGTGTACATGATGGGCACCCAGCACGGACGCAGCACATTACCTAATATCACACATTGTTCTATTGAGACGTGGCTTCAGCAGTGACCACAGCAGTGGGGGGGACCCTGGGCAGACACATGCTGGAGGATACTCCTCCTTGGCCTGTGATGGACCCTGGGATGGAACAAACACAACATAACATGGTGCGTTGGTGGCGTCCTGTGCACATGATTCATCAGCTGCTCCTGGAAATTACAATAAATATTTATATGACTAGAAATGAGAGGATGGAGGGAAGGAAAGACGAGAAACAGAGGGAAGGGACAGAAGAGGCCACATCAGGAACAATGCCCCCATTATATACCATTATTGGATTGAGTTTAAGGGGTTTTTCAAGACATAAAACCTTGTCAATGACCCCACAGGCTACTGTGATGACTGTCAGACTAAGAATTATACATCCATTGTCAAGCTCTCTGCACTGAGATTTATGATACTCTGGCTCCAGACTTGTCCCTGTTGCTAGCACGGATCACGTGGGGTGACCTGTATAAATCCTGTCTCCCTCTTCCATCTCCACAACCCTTGGGAGGTGTCTCTGGTATATGATGCGGCAGTGACTGGTGGAGTTCACTTCTTTCTGAGAATCAAGGACCCCGGATAGCCATGATGAGGGTCAGTGCAGCCCCGACTCGTCTACACCTCTCCTGCCATGCTGTCTGCGCATGCCCAACGTGGAACGCACGGCACTTCCGGGCGCAGAGTGATGACGCGCGATTGTTTTAGTAGACGTCGGTTACTAGGATACCACGGCGCCCGCTCTGCTGCCACCTGCCCGGGGATCGTGAGAGAAGAGAGATGGACGGAACCGCCAGAGCCCGGAGCATCCCCCCGCACATGGCCGTGTACGCCGAGCAGCACCAAGTATTCCACATACTGCAGGCACGTCACAGCATAGCCCCCCAAGTGTCAGCATAGCCCCCCGTCCCCTAAGTGTCACCCCCCCAAGTGTAACCCCCCGCCCAAGTGTTTAACCCCTCGCCCCCCCAAGTGTCAGCCCCCGCCCCCCAAGTGTCAGTCCCCCGCATCCCCAAGTGTCAGTCCCCCGCATCCCCAAGTGTCAGCCCCCCACCCCCCAAGTGTCAGCATGCCCCCCTCGCCCCCCAAGTGTCACCCCCCACCCCTGAAGTGTCACCCCCCACCCCTGAAGTGTCAACCCCCCTGCCCCCCAAGTGTCAACCCCCTGCCCCCCAAGTGTCAGCCCCCCCACCCCCCAAGTATCAGCCCCCCAAGTGTCAGCCCCCCCGCCCCCCAAGTGTCAGCCCCCCCCGCCCCCCAAGTGTCAGCCCCCCCGCCCCCCAAGTGTCAGCCCCCCCGCCCCCAAGTGTCACCCCCCACGCCCCCAAGTGTCACCCCCCACCCCTGAAATGTCACCCCCCACCCCTGAAGTGTCAACCCCCGCCCCCCAAGTATCAGCCCCCTAAGTGTCAGCCCCCCCCCCCAAGTATCAGCCCCCCAAGTGTCAGCCCCCCCTCCCCCCAAGTGTCAGCCCCCCCTCCCCCCAAGTGTCAGCCCCCCTCCCCCCAAGTGTCAGCCCCCCCCCCGCCCCCCAAGTGTCAGCCCCCCCCCGCCCCCCAAGTGTCAGCCCCCCCCCCGCCCCCCAAGTGTCAGCCCCCCCCGCCCCCCAAGTGTCAGCCCCCCCCGCCCCCCAAGTGTCAGCCCCCCCCGCCCCCCAAGTGTCAGCCCCCCCGCCCCCCAAGTGTCAGCCCCTCCCCCGCCCCCCAAGTGTCACCCCCCCAGCCCCCAAGTGTCACCCCCCCCACCCCTGAAGTGTCACCCCCCCCACCCCTGAAGTGTCACCCCCGCCCCCCAAGTGTCAACCCCGCCCCCCAAGTGTCAGCCCCCCCGCCCCCCAAGTGTCAGCCCCCCCCCGCCCCCCAAGTGTCAGCCCCCCCCCGCCCCCCAAGTGTCAGCCCCCCCGCCCCCCAAGTGTCAGCATGCCCCCCCCCACCCCCCTTTACAAGTTTTAGCCCTGCTCTTGTAGTTCCCACCTCTCAGGCCTCCTATAATTTGATTTGGTTTTTAGAAAATGGTGGAGAATCTGCTCATCGACCGCCCAGAAGATCCCATCCAGTACCTGATCGACCACCTGAAGAAGGACAATGATGACGGTGAGGCCTGAGGAGGGCGCTGTGACCCTGCTCTATCCGTGCACCACACAGAGGTCATCACCCCTGACTCCAGGTGCACGTGAGGGTCAATGATGATGGTGAGGCCTGAGGAGGGCGCTGTGACCCTGCTCTATCCGTGCACCACACAGAGGTCATCACCCCTGACCCTGACACCAGGTGAGGCCTGAGGAGGGGGCTGTGACCCTGCTCTATCTGTGCACCACACAGAGCTCATCACCCCTGACCCTGACACCAGGTGAGGCCTGAGGAGGGAGCTGTGACTCTGCTCTATCTATACACCACACAGAGGGGTCACGGCACAGAGGGGTCATCACCCCTGACCCTGACACCTGGTGCAGGTGAGGGTCAGTGATGACGGTGAGGCCTGAGGAGGGCGCTGTGATGCTGGTGTTTATAGAGGGTTCTGTATCTATACATTTCACCCTGGGGTCACACAGCTCACACACTGGGGCACATCTACTTACCCGGTCCTGTCGCGATCCCCGATCCGATCCGGCTCAATTCACTAAGATCGTGCACCCGATATCCTGCATGTGTCTCTTCCCCACTCAGGTCCCCGGAGTTCACCTTCTTCTTCCCGGTGCATGTGAGTGCATTGTCTTGCGACACAACTTGAAATGTTAAATCCCGCGCATTGTCCGAATTAGTCGGGTTGTCCGACGGCCATGCCCCCGATTTGTGTCGCATGAAAGTCGACGCCAAAAATCCCTGTTAAATGTGGCCCAAATCGGAAATATTCGGGAAACCTGACAAAAATGCGTTCCACGGACCCAATCTCCACAAAGGTAGGTACCGAAGCAATCTTTACTGAGAAGAGGTTCCTGTTATTAGACATATTAGTATCGCTCCCCCTTGTCTGGACACGGGTGGGTTTGCTAGATACTTATTAATATTGTAATGTAGTTTTGTTTACGTTATACAGAGAACACTTTGATTCCTTTGTAAGTTGAAGCTCTGTCACCAAATTATCTATCCAATGCATGAAATTATAATTTATATATATATATGAAATATAATTCCATATCTTACTAAAATTATAACTATAGGATAGGGCATCCCTATCACTCAGATCCACTCATTTTATTATTGAACTGCAAAGTATTTATCTAACACTATTGTGACACAAAGGTGATAACAGTAGAAAGAAGATAGAGGGGGGCGGACAGGAATGGAAAAACCGGGAAAGACCAGAGAAGGTGGAAGAGCACAGGAAAGACGATGGGAAGAAGAGGGGCAGAGGAAATATGAATAGGAAGTAGGAAAGGAAGAGGCACGGATACAAAGTGGAAGATGGACAGGAAGCAGGACGGATACAAAGTGGAAAATGGACAGGAAGCAGGACGGATACAAAGTGGAAGTAGGAAGATGGATGAGAAGCAGGAGGGATGTCTCTGGATACTGGCTATTTTGAGGCTTCTGGTAAAGTGTTGCTGATGTCGGTAAACAATCCCGGCTGTGATGTGGAGCCGCACTCACTGCCGAGTGGATGAAGTCATAAGACTGAATAACATCCGTGGTTCTGCCCGTCTATTGGGTCCTGCAGCCGCTGAGCGGGAGCAGATGTTTGGAAATATCAATGTTTAATGTGGAGCGCTCCCCGTACTCTTCTGCGTCTTGTTATAAGCCGGGTAATGATGGCTTTTTGTCAGAAGTTATGCCGGGGCCCTCTCCCTGCCGGGCCCCAGCGCTCCTCGGCTGCAGGATTATAGATAATGAAGTGTAGACTCTGCAGCGGCTCGGATGAAGACTTAGGAAATGTGAGGACATTATATTCTGCTACAGCACAGGAGTCTATAGGACTACACCCGCACAGTCTATAGGACTACACCCGCACAGTCTATAGGACTACACCCGCACAGTCTATAGGGCTGCACCCGCACAGTCTATAGGGCTGCACCCGCACGGTCTATAGGGCTGCACCCGCACGGTCTATAGGGCTGCACCCGCACGGTCTATAGGGCTGCACCCGCACGGTCTATCGGGCTGCACCCGCACGGTCTATCGGGCTGCACCCGCACGGTCTATAGGGCTGCACCCGCACGGTCTATAGGGCTGCACCCGCACGGTCTATAGGGCTGCACCCGCACGGTCTATCGGGCTGCACCCGCACGGTCTATCGGGCTGCACCCGCACGGTCTATCGGGCTGCACCCGCACGGTCTATCGGGCTGCACCCGCACGGTCTATCGGGCTGCACCCGCACGGTCTATCGGGCTGCACCCGCACGGTCTATCGGGCTGCACCCGCACGGTCTATCGGGCTGCATCGGCACTGTCCTTTTTTTTTTTTTTTTTTTTTTTTTTAACACATTTTTTTATGTTTTGAAAACATACAGAAAAATACAACCAATAGTTGATTGTGGGATATGACTCCCATCATTAACTGGACCATTACAAACCAGGGATTTAAAAGTTTGGGTCATCACTGGAATCTGCAGTCAGGACATGCTGGGAGTTGTAGTTGCTTGTTCTCCATTGATAAGTCCTTGTATATGGAGAGTACTTCTCATACCCGGGCAGCAGAATTCCCGGAGCGCAGCGTCCAGAGCCCCCGATCTCCGCGCTGCGGCCGTCCCCAGCGATCACATGCAAATTAATAAATAAATAAAACAGAAGATGCAAGAAATATTAGGTCTAATTAGCTCCAAACAATGTGCCGGCGCTCGGGCTGCATCTGCATATGTATTACCAGGGATCCCTCGGGAAGCAGCCGCAGGAATTTTCTGAAAAATGAGGACAAAAAGATTAAAAAGTGAAAAGAGAGAAATTAAGTGCAATGTAAATAATAGAGAAGATCCAAATATACACAGAACATCAATTATTTACCTCCAGGCGCCAAACCGGAGCACAGGAGTCATATCCTGAGAAGATGGGGGTTGTAGTGTGAGGGACCCGGGTTTCTTCTCACATGACTTAGTAAATGACCCCCATTTGCTGATATTATTGCTGACCTGTGTATCTAAGGGCCCGATTCGCGTTTTCCCGAATATTTCGATTTGTGTCGATTTCCCCTGTATTGCCTCGGGATTTTGGCGCACGCGATTGGATTGTGGCGCATCGGTGCCTGCATGCACGTGACGGAAATCGAGGGCGTGGCCGTAAAAAAACCCCAACGGATTCGGAAAAACCGCCCCATTTAAAAAAAAAAAAAAGTGTCGCTCGACATGCGCTTACCTTCACCCACGATACGACGGTGAACTTCAGTGCATTCCGATGGTCTTCAGCGCAGCAGCTCCACCTGGTGGACGGCGGAGGAACTGCCTCAGTGAATCCCAGCCGGACCCGAATCCACCGCAGAGAACGCGCCGCTGGATCGCGAATGGACCGGGTAAGTAAATCTGCCCCTGTGCCTTTAAAGGTTTAGATGCAGCCATTATAGCTCAGATACATACAGAGCTCAACAGACGGCATGATGTAAGAGAGGCTAAGATACAGCAGGCAGTATCTCACTTGAAGGCTTAGATACCATAGATGAGCAGACATTATAGTTTATACACACAGAGTGCACAAACTTTTTTTGCTGCACCTTTAACATGGGGCTCTGCGTGTTAAACGTGGTGCACGGCCCCTTCAGTGCAGAAATGTGTGTCCCCCTAGGAATAGTGCAGCCGGATTAGATACACAGCTCAGCAGACAGTATCACACAGGATAGGATTAGATACACAGCTCAGCAGTCAGTATCACACAGGATATGATTAGATACGCAGCTCAGCAGGCAGTATCACACAGGATGGGATTAGATACACAGCTCAGCAGGCAGTATCACACAGGATAGGATTAGATACACAGCTCAGCAGGCAGTATTACACAGGATAGGATTAGATACACAGCTCAGCAGGCAGTATCACACAGGATAGGATTAGATACACATTGTTAGGTAAGTGAAGGGGTTGTATCATTGATACATCCATCCCAATGACAGGGTATAACTGTATAATCAGCTGATCTGTACAACAAGGGACCCCAAGTCGTCTGGACCTGCTCCTTACCATTAGAACTTACTGGTTGTTTGGTCCAGAAATTCTATACAAGTCAATGTAGTTCTGGACATATTCTATGGGACCCATAAACCTGGAACCTCTAGTGGTACTGAGCAGATCGGGGGCCTTGGCTATAGGACCCCTGTGATCACATTTATCCCCTTATAAATGGACCTTTGATGGCAACCATAAGGCATGTGACAACCTGGGCCCTGGGCCCTGGCCCAGAATCCATCATGGCCGCCCCCTGCAGAGTGACATGAGGACATGAATCATCTATGTGATGGGGAATCCGTGTCCAACTTCATCCAATAAGAAAAGCTAAAAAAAAAAAAAAAAAAACTCCTTATATCGCAGGTTTAGTACAAACCGAACATTTACCGCAGCCCGGGGCAATATTACCGCAGATTCCCGGCAGATAATGGAGCCTCCGTTTTTTTTTTTTTATCAAACGTTTGTCCAAAATCGCTGCGCATAAAAGATCCAATACCGGGAGGATTTTCTTGTGAATTTTAAATCACTTTCCTCGTTAAAAACCTCAAAAGGAAGGGTGGATGGAAAGGTTTGGCGGCGGCTTTGATGTGCGCTGCACAAGTTGATTAATCTTGGCAGCGCCGCACTCTTTCATGGCTAACGCTAATGAATTATTCCGCCGCGTGCACAGTCGGAAATTTTCAAGGTGCGCCAAGTCGGGGGGGGGTTAAGAAAAGCGGGCGAGAAGACGGCGTCTAAGAAAAAAAACAAATAAAAAATGGCCGCCCAATAAAGCGTAAGCGACGCGATCAAGATTTTGGGAGAAGGGAGCGCGCAGCCGGAGAAACTTTTATTTTCCTCTAGGATATTCCGCGTTTCATGTTGTCAAGGGATCAGGTTTGTACGTTTTTGAGGGAAACGGAGAGGAGTTTGTAGATAAAGACGCAAAAAACGGCTGAAAGTGCGAAGAAACGTGGAGCAAAAACAAGCAGAAAGAATAAATTGATGGTTTGGTTTATTGATAGAATATTGTTACTACATTGTAGCGACTGGTAACTGTTATCTCCATGACAACGCTTCTTCTTAAAGGGCAATTCCAGGACCTGAATATTGATGACTTGTTCATATGATTGGGGGTCCAGCACCATCACTCCCAACATTTAGATGTTAGGAGTCCGCAGATTGAGGTTTCCAGGATATAGATGGATAAAAAGGAATAATAGAGGGAGGGGACTGATATTGTCCCTGTGTGGATAGTGACATGACAGCCGCTTGTTTTCTCACCCACAGTGCCAAGGATTGTTGTTTTGGGCCCCCCTGCCTCAGGAAAGCACACAATGGTATGTATACAACCAACATCTACTCATATATATACATCCATGTCCGGTATACAATGCAGGGAGCGCTCTGGTGACCGGTATACAATGCAGGGAGCGCTCTGGTGACCGGTATACAATGCAGGGAGCGCTCTGGTGACCGGTATACAATGCAGGGAGCACTCTGGTGACCGGTATACAATGCAGGGAGCGCTCTGGTGACTGGTATACAATGCAGGGAGCACTCTGGTGACTGGTATACAATGCAGGGAGCGCTCTGGTGACCGGTATACAATGCAGGGAGCGCTCTGGTGACTGGTATACAATGCAGGGAGCACTCTGGTGACTGGTATACAATGCAGGGAGCACTCTGGTGACTGGTATACAATGCAGGGAGCACTCTGGTGACCGGTATACAATGCAGGGAGCACTCTGGTGACCGGTATACAATGCAGGGAGCACTCTGGTGACTGGTATACAATGCAGGGAGCACTCTGGTGACTGGTATACAATGCAGGGAGCACTCTGGTGACTGGTATACAATGCAGGGAGCACTCTGGTGACCGGTATACAATGCAGGGAGCACTCTGGTGACCGGTATACAATGCAGGGAGCACTCTGGTGACTGGTATACAATGCAGGGAGCGCTCTGGTGACTGGTATACAATGCAGGGAGCGCTCTGGTGACTGGTATACAATGCAGGGAGCGCTCTGGTGACTGGTATACAATGCAGGGAGCGCTCTGGTGACCGGTATACAATGCAGGGAGCGCTCTGGTGACCGGTATACAATGCAGGGAGCGCTCTGGTGACTGGTATACAATGCAGGGAGCGCTCTGGTGACTGGTATACAATGCAGGGAGCACTCTGGTGACTAGTATACAATGCAGGGAGCACTCTGGTGACTGGTATACACTGCAGTGAGCACTCTGGTGACCGGTATACAATGCAGGGAGCGCTCTGCTGACCGGTATACAATGCAGGGAGCGCTCTGCTGACCGGTATACAATGCAGGGAGCACTCTGGTGACTGGTATACAATGCAGGGAGCACTCTGGTGACTGGTATACAATGCAGGGAGCGCTCTGGTGACTGGTATACAATGCAGGGAGCACTCTGGTGACCGGTATACAATGCACATAGTACTTTATAACCCACATACAGTATAATAGACGTCTGTGCAGGGATATACTCGGAGCTGATGTTGGTGCACGAGGTTCCCTGCGGCAGCTGATGAAGCCGCTCTATAGGTGACTTATACATTAGGAATGACCTGTGTCTTGTACATCTTCTGCCTCCCGGGGTTGTGAGCGGTGGCGCCCCCTGTGGCCCCCTCCTGCTCCGCCAGCCCTGTGTTTAAACATACATTTGTCCATAGATGATTTATTTAGTGGCGCTGGCGGGCGGGGGTGGAGGTTTCGCTTGGCATGAAGAAACCTCCCGCCTTTGAAACGTGTTTTCTTTTGCCAAAGTTGGACGTTTCTCCTGGTCTTCTCCCCGCAGGCGCAGCTCCTGTACCGACGTCTGAACGCAACGCGTCTCACTCCTGAGGATTTGTTGTCAAGTGATGTCTCTGCGCTGGTGGAGGAGGCGCTCGCCTACAAAGGGAAGGAGCAGGTAGAGCCCCCCCGAGAGCCACACGTTATACCCCGGGACGACCCTGGGATGTGCCCAAGGCTTGTGTGTCAGTCTACACTGGAGAGGTAGCATGTTATTCACAAAAAATCAGCATGAACGGACCTAAATGTGAAGCGCTGCGATAGGGGATCACATTACTGGGGGGTCCTACAGCATTTGGGAGAAGAGGTGGTGGAGCACATTGTAAAGCTTCCTGTATCTATCACTGGGGGTCCAAAAGGTCCGGTGCATATCCACTGATGGCACAACCCCTTTAAGCGACAGGTCTGGACATTAAAGTGGGGGGTCTGACACCTAAACATATTTTAGTATAGTGGCTGTCCTGGGGTACTGCAGCTCCG
This sequence comes from Engystomops pustulosus, assembly GCF_040894005.1. Classification (NCBI taxonomy): domain Eukaryota; kingdom Metazoa; phylum Chordata; class Amphibia; order Anura; family Leptodactylidae; genus Engystomops; species Engystomops pustulosus. Next base: position 108,729,364 of record NC_092419.1, read on the forward strand.
CTCCCATGGTTCTGGTACTGATATGTTGGGTTTCAAGGTGTCGGGGCCCCCCCTTATTCTGATTTCAGGATCAGGTCATTGATATCAAACCCCTTTAAGAGGTTAACGCTGAGAGAGCTCTTCTCCCCCCCAGTAACAGTTGAGAGCACCTCCTCCGCTTGCTGTCAGCTCCTCTCTCCCATCACTGCATCAGTAGGTACATCTAGGAGAGACGGGGAAGGAAGGGGGGCGCGCGGTAATTAGCAGAAATCATTGAAAGCCTCTTTGTTAAGCTGCGGGGGTTGCCGAGATCTTCAGAACGGATTAGCGGCGGTGATTTGTATAGACGCGGAGGCCGCTAATCCTCCGATGATCAGCCGCTCGCTTCTCAATTGCGCTTAATGAGAGAACATTTTGTCGGGAGCCGTCGGTAATGATGGCAGAGCCGGCGCAGGTTCCGTATCTCCAGTATTAGGAGGAAATTACATGCACTTATACAGAGGCAGACGCTTTATCTACTGTATAAAGGTATTAGCCGGGGATCGGCTGTCACCTCATCAGCCCCCAAATCATGTGCCGTATCTAATGACTCACACTACAGGTAGGTACCTCGCTACATACCTGTCCTGCACAGTCAGGGTAATAGGGAAAAGCTAGGAAAGGCCTGACAGGACCTTCCCTCACAGCGGACATAGCGCTACCAATGTATGTGCACCCCAAGATGAACTGCAGGTCCCTGGAGAGATATGTAATCATACCTCACACTGCTGTGCTCTGTGCTCTCTGCAGCCAGTGTTATGTATTGTCCCTGGAGAGATGTGTAATCAGACCTCACACTGCTGTGCTCTCTGCAGCCAGTGTTATGTACTGTCCCTGGAGAGATGTGTAATCACACCTCACACTGCTGTGCTCTGTGCTCTCTGCAGCCAGTGTTATGTATTGTCCCTGGAGAGATGTGTAATCATACCTCACACTGCTGTGCTCTGTGCTCTCTGCAGCCAGTGTTATCTATTGTCCCTGGAGAGATGTGTAATCAGACCTCACACTGCTGTGCTCTGTGCTCTCTGCAGCCAGTGTTATGTATTATCCCTGGAGAGATGTGTAATCAGACCTCACACTGCTGTGCTCTGTGCTCTCTGCAGCCAGTGTTATGTATTGTCCCTGGAGAGATGTGTAATCAGACCTTACACTGCTGTGCTCTGTGCTCTCTGCAGCCAGTGTTATGTATTGTCCCTGGAGAGATGTGTAATCAGACCTCACACTGCTGTGCTCTGTGCTCTCTGCAGCCAGTGTTATGCATTGTCCCTGGAGAGATGTGTAATCATAGCTTTGTGTGTGTTGTTAGTAGCAGCAGGACTGTAATATATGGATTTATATTCCAGGATTGTAGCTTCTCTATGTGTCCTGGGAACATGTCCTCACACTGCTGTGCTCTGTATGTTAACTTTCTCAGTTTTTCCTCAGAGGATAAGGACTGTAGAACAGCTCACTGTGTGAATAACCAGTGCATTGAGAAGCTCCAATCCTAAAATATTTATCACAGTCCTGCTGCTACTAAGAACATACACAAAATATTATTACATATCTCTCCAGGGACAATATCCAACACTAGCTGCATAGAGCACAGAGCACAACAGTGTGAGGTCTGATTACACATCTCTCCAGGGACAGTACATAACACTGGCTGCAGAGAGCACAGAGCACAGCAGTGTGAGGTATGATTACACATCTCTCCAGGGACACTACATAACACTGGCTGCAGAGAGCACAGAGCACAACAGTGTGAGGTCTGATTACACATCTCTCCAGGGACAATACATAACACTGGCTGCAGAGAGCACAGAGCACAGCAGTGTGAGGTATGATTACACATCTCTCCAGGGACAGTACATAACACTGGCTGCACAGAGCACAGCAGTGTGAGGTCTGATTACACATCTCTCCAGGTACAATACATAACACTGGCTGCAGAGAGCACAGAGCACAGCAGTGTGAGGTCTGATTACACATCTCTCCAGGGACAATACATAACACTGGCTGCAGAGAGCACAGAGCACAACAGTGTGAGGTCTGATTACACATCTCTCCAGGGACACTACATAACACTGGCTGCAGAGAGCACAGAGCACAACAGTGTGAGGTCTGATTACACATCTCTCCAGGGACAGTACATAATACTGGCTGCAGAGAGCACAGAGCACAGCAGTGTGAGGTATAATAACACATCTCTCCAGGGACAATACATAACACTGGCTGCAGAGAGCAGAGAGCACAGCAGTGTGAGGTATGATTACACATCTCTCCAGGGACAGTACATAACACTGGCTGCACAGAGCACAGCAGTGTGAGGTCTGATTACACATCTCTCCAGGTACAATACATAACACTGGCTGCAGAGAGCACAGAGCACAGCAGTGTGAGGTCTGATTACACATCTCTCTAGGGACAATACATAACACTGGCTGCAGAGAGCACAGAGCACAGCAGTGTGAGGTCTGATTACACATCTCTCCAGGGACAATACATAACACTGGCTGCAGAGAGCACAGAGCACAGCAGTGTGAGGTCTGATTACACATCTCTCCAGGGACAATACATAACACTGGCTGCAGAGAGCACAGAGCACAGCAGTGTGAGGTATAATTACACATCTCTCCAGGGACAATACATAACATTGGCTGCAGAGAGCACAGCAGTGTGAGGGATGATTACACATCTCTCCAGGGACAATACATAACACTGGCTGCAGAGAGCACAGAGCACAGCAGTGTGAGGTCTGATTACACATCTCTCCAGGGACAATACATAACACTGGCTGCAGAGAGCACAGAGCACAGCAGTGTGAGGTCTGATTACACATCTCTCCAGGGACAATACATAACACTGGCTGCAGAGAGCACAGAGCACAGCAGTGTGAGGGATGATTACACATCTCTCCAGGGACAATACATAACATTGGCTGCAGAGAGCACAGCAGTGTGAGGGATGATTACACATCTCTCCAGGGACAATACATAACACTGGCTGCAGAGAGCACAGAGCACAGCAGTGTGAGGTATAATTACACATCTCTCCAGGGACAATACATAACATTGGCTGCAGAGAGCACAGCAGTGTGAGGGATGATTACACATCTCTCCAGGGACAATACATAACACTGGCTGCAGAGAGCACAGAGCACAGCAGTGTGAGGTCTGATTACACATCTCTCCAGGGACAATACATAACACTGGCTGCAGAGAGCACAGAGCACAGCAGTGTGAGGTCTGATTACACATCTCTCCAGGGACAATACATAACACTGGCTGCAGAGAGCACAGAGCACAGCAGTGTGAGGGATGATTACACATCTCTCCAGGGACAATACATAACATTGGCTGCAGAGAGCACAGCAGTGTGAGGGATGATTACACATCTCTCCAGGGACAATACATAACACTGGCTGCAGAGAGCACAGAGCACAGCAGTGTGAGGTCTGATTACACATCTCTCCAGGGACAATACATAACACTGGCTGCAGAGAGCAGAGAGCACAGCAGTGTGAGGTATGATTACACATCTCTCCAGGGACAGTGCATAATACTGGCTGCAGAGAGCACAGAGCACAGCAGTGTGAGGTGTGATTACACATCTCTCCAGGGACAGTACATAATACTGGCCGCAGAGAGCACAGAGCACAGCAGTGTGAGGTCTGATTACACATCCCTCTGGGGACGTTACATAACACTGGCTGCAGAGAGCACAGAGCACAGCAGTGTGGGGTATGATTACACATCTCTCCAGGGACAATACATCACACTGGCTGCAGAGAGCACAGAGCACAGCAGTGTGAGGTCTGATTACACATCCCTCTGGGGACATTACATAACACTGGCTGCAGAGAGCACAGAGCACAGCAGTGTGAGGTCTGATTACACATCCCTCTGGGGACATTACATAACACTAGCTGCAGAGAGCACAGAGCACTGCAGTGTGAGGTCTGATTACACATCCCTCTGGGGACATTACATAACACTGGCTGCAGTCTGTGGGGTCACACCTATATTCATATGTCTTATTGTTACACTAGTTGTGTAGCTTTTTATTCCTGGAATCCCCCTTTAATGAGACAGTAGGGGCGGGTGGCAGACTATATCAGACAGAAGACAGCACAGAAAATAACCGAGGGGCTTTTGACTATGGGTCTATATCAGCGCTTACTAAGATGAAACATTGTAGCAAACCCTCAGCTGTGTGAATGGCGGTGGTCCGGCCGGGCTTCCACGTGACATCGCTGCAGATAAACATGGCGGAAGGCCTTGATGTGACACGTGCAGGTGACATGTGGCGCTGTGTAGTGCGGACCCCCTGGTAGACGCTCGTCTGGTTTGACATGACACATCAAAGGGGCGCGATAGACACCGAGCCGACCCGCGAGCGGCAGGAGACACCGCTGCACGAAGACGCCTCAAACACACAGATCTGCTCTCCAGCAGCGAGAGGTTCTGACACATCCCACCCACCGGGCCGAGTGACGGGACCCCCAGCCCCGCAGCCCCCGCAGCAGATGCTCCGGCCTGGTGATACCTTACTCATATGTTTCTCTTCTCCTAGGAAATCCCTGACGCTCTGTGGGCCCGGATCATCCAAGAACGGCTGTCACAGGTGGACTGCACCAAGCGGGTGAGTGGTCCGAGACCCCCGCACAGGAAGAGACACTGTCTAATGATACAAGCTATTACTCTCTGTTATCAGCCATTACATCCTGGGGAGAGGAGACTGTACATGGGGATACAATCTATTACTCTCTGTTATCAGCCATTACATCCCGGGGAGAGGAGACTGTACAGGGGGGATACAATCTATTACTCTCTGTTATCAGCCATTACATCCCGGGGAGAGGAGACTGTACAGGGGGGGATACAATCTATTACTCTCTGTTATCAGCCATTACATCCTGGGGAGAGGAGACTGTACAGGGGGGATACAATCTATTACTCTCTGTTATCAGCCTTTTCATCCTGGGGAGAGGAGACTGTACAGGGGGATACAATCTATTACTCTCTGTTATCAGCCATTACACCCTGGGGAGAGGAGACTGTACAGGGGGGATACAATCTATTACTCTCTGTTATCAGCCTTTACACCCCGGGGAGAGGAGACTGTACAGGGGGGGATACAATCTATTACTCTCTGTTATCAGCCATTACACCCCGGGGAGAGGAGACTGTACAGGGGGATACCATCTATTGCTCTCTGTTATCAGCCATTACATCTGTACAGGGGAGGGGTATTCTCTACATGCCAGCAGCAGTTGTGCCCCGGGACGTGTGTGAGAAGCGGCTGTGTCGGCAGGCATACGTTGTATCACCGGGATGGAAGATGATGGTGAAGGTTCTCGTATGCTAATTGCAGAGAACAGGCGAGATCAAAGCCAGAACAAGGAAAGCTTTGCTGATTGCCTGGGGCAGGTGGCACAGACGAAAACTAGAGAGATGCCAACATCCACATATCAGCTGCGGCCTTCAGCGCATGCACCAGCTTTGTGCGCTGCTATCATCTCATCTGAGACTTTCTAGTACAATATTCCACATTAAAGGGAGACGGGCAGCAGGTGTGACCCCACAGACAGCAGCTAGTGCGAATGTAGTACGTAATCACACCTCACACTGCTGTGCTCTGTGCTCTCTGCAGCCAGTGTTATGTATTGTCCCTGGAGAGATGTGTAATCAGACCTCACACTGCTGTGCTCTGTGCTCTCTGCAGCCAGTGTTATGTATTGTCCCTGGAGAGATGTGTAATCAGACCTCACACTGCTGTGCTCTGTGCTCTCTGCAGCCAGTGTTATGTATTGTCCCTGGAGAGATGTGTAATCAGACCTCACACTGCTGTGCTCTGTGCTCTCTGCAGCCAGTGTTATGTAGTATCCCTGGAGAGACGTGTAATCATACCTCCCACTGCTGTGCTCTATGCTCTGTGCAGCCAGTGTTATGTACTGTCCCTGGAGAGATGTGTAATCAGACCTCACATTGCTGTGCTCTGTGCTCTCTGCAGCCAGTGTTATGTATTGTCCCTGGAGAGATGTGTAATCATACCTCACACTGCTGTGCTCTGTGCTCTCTGCAGCCAGTGTTATGTATTGTCCCTGGAGAGATGTGTAATCAGACCTAACACTGCTGTGCTCTGTGCTCTCTGCAGCCAGTGTCATGTACTGTCCCTGGAGAGATGCGTAATCACACCTCACACTGCTGTGCTCTGTGCTCTCTGCAGCCAGTGTTATGTATTGTCCCTGGAGAGATGTGTAATCAGACCTCACACTGCTGTGCTCTGTGCTCTCTGCAGCCAGTGTTATGTATTGTCCCTGGAGAGGGGAGAGGTAATCATACCTCACACTGCTGTGCTCTGTGCTCTCTGCAGCCAGTGTTATGTATTGTCCCTGGAGAGATGTGTAATCAGACCTAACACTGCTGTGCTCTGTGCTCTCTGCAGCCAGTGTTATGTAGTATCCCTGGAGAGACGTGTAATCATACCTCCCACTGCTGTGCTCTGTGCAGCCAGTGTTATGTACTGTCCCTGGAGAGATGTTTAATCAGACCTCACACTGCTGTGCTCTGTGCTCTCTGCAGCCAGTGTTATGTACTGTCCCTGGAGAGATGTGTAATCATACCTCACACTGCTGTGCTCTGTGCTCTTTGCAGCCAGTGTTATGTACTGTCCCTGGAGAGATGTGTAATCATACCTCACACTGCTGTGCTCTGTGCTCTCTGCAGCCAGTGTTATGTATTGTCCCTGGAGAGATGTGTAATCCTACCTCACACTGCTGTGCTCTGTGCTCTCTGCAGCCAGTGTTATGTATTATCCCTGGAGAGATATGTAATCAGACCTCACACTGCTGTGCTCTGTTCTCTCTGCAGCCAGTGTTATGTATTGTCCCTGGAGAGATGTGTAATCAGACCTCACACTGCTGTGCCCTGTACTCTCTGCAGCCAGTGTTATGTATTGTCCCTGGAGAGATGTGTAATCATTCCTCCCACTGCTGTGCTCTGTTCTCTCTGCAGCCAGTGTTATGTATTGTCCCTGGAGAGATGTGTAATCAGACCTCACACTGCTGTGCTCTGTGCTCTCTGCAGCCAGTGTTATGTATTGTCCCTGGAGAGATGTGTAATCAGACCTCACACTGCTGTGCTCTGTGCCAGTGTTATGTATTGTCCCTGGAGAGATGTGTAATTAGACCTCACACTGCTGTGCTCTGTGCTCTCTGCAGCCAGTGTTGTGTACTGTACCTGGAGAGATGTGTAATCAGACCTCACACTGCTGTGCTCTGTGCTCTCTGCAGCCAGTGTTATGTATTGTCCCTGGAGAGATGTGTAATCAGACCTCACACTGCTGTGCTCTGTTCTCTCTGCAGCCAGTGTTATGTACTGTCCCTGGAGAGATGTGTAATCAGACCTCACACTGCTGTGCTCTGTGCCAGTGTTATGTATTGTCCCTGGAGAGATGTGTAATTAGACCTCACACTGCTGTGCTCTGTGCTCTCTGCAGCCAGTGTTGTGTACTGTAGCTGGAGAGATGTGTAATCAGACCTCACACTGCTGTGCTCTGTGCAGCCAGTGTTGTAGTAGCAGCAGGATACAGATGCTGATGTATGTGGCTACATGTTTAGTGAGTTTTGACATTCATCCCTTGTTAAAGCTGGATAGCGGCAGCTACATTGGTGAGTACCCAGCTTTCCCGTAGTTTCTCCAGCATGGAAAGTTGTGTGCCATGACCTCTCTTTTGCGTCCCTTCCAGCGCAGACAGAGTTAACCCCGGTTCTTCGTCTGGAGCGGTAATCTCCTGTAATCAGCGCCTCGCGGTGCAGAACTAAAGCGCGGACAGGAAGAATAAATGAGGGAAGGGATTAGTCACGCTCCGGAGCCGAAACTCTGCGCCGTAATCAATAATGCAGCTCCGCCCTGTGATCCTGCGCCGCCGAAATAATGCAACACCCCCCCCATACCCCCCCCCCCCTGCATCCGAAACACTTAGATCATAACTAATACTTATACAGGGGGCTATGGGGTCTACCGCAGGGGGGCAACGCTCTGCAGCATCTCCTGGTGGAGGGGTCTGGCAGGGGCAGCTCCCATTATTATGGGGCTGTGGGAGGTTTCTGGGTGCAGCACCCCCTTTATATCAATGTCCGCAGTCACCACTAGAGGGAGCTCCGGGTCTGGCTGCATACTAGATGTACATTACAATTACATTGGCAATGATTGATGGCTGGGACCTCAACAATTAGGAGCACAGCGGTATATGAGGGGCGGGGGTGATGGGCACAGCGGTATATGAGGGGCGGGGGTGATGGGCACAGCGGTATATGAGGGGCAGTGGTGATGGGCACAGCGGTATATGAGGGGCGGGGGTGATGGGCACAGCGGTATATGAGGGGCAGTGGTGATGGGCACAGCGGTATATGAGGGGCAGTGGCGATGGGCACAGCGGTATATGAGGGGCGGGGGTGATGGGCACAGCGGTATATGAGGGGCGGGGGTGATGGGCACAGCGGTATATGAGGGTCGGGGGTGATGGGCACAGCGGTATATGAGGGGCGGGGGTGATGGGCACAGCGGTATATGAGGGTCGGGGGTGATGGGCACAGCGGTATATGAGGGGCGGGGGTGATGGGCACAGCGGTATATGAGGGGCGGGGGTGATGGGCACAGCGGTATATGAGGGGCGGGGGTGATGGGCACAGCGGTATATGAGGGTCGGGAGTGATGGGCACAGCGGTATATGAGGGTCGGGGGTGATGGGCACAGCGGTATATGAGGGGCAGGGGTGATGGGCACAGCGGTATATGAGGGGCAGGGGTGATGGGCACAGCGGTATATGAGGGGCAGTGGTGATGGGCACAGCGGTATATGAGGGGCGGGGGTGATGGGCACAGCGGTATATGAGGGGCGGGGGTGATGGGCACAGCGGTATATGAGGGGCAGTGGTGATGGGCACAGCGGTATATGAGGGGCAGTGGTGATGGGCACAGCGGTATATGAGGGGCAGTGGCGATGGGCACAGCGGTATATGAGGGGCGGGGGCGATGGGCACAGCGGTATATGAGGGGCGGGGGTGATGGGCACAGCGGTATATGAGGGTCGGGGGTGATGGGCACAGCGGTATATGAGGGTCGGGGGTGATGGGCACAGCGGTATATGAGGGGCGGGGGTGATGGGCACAGCGGTATATGAGGGGCGGGGGTGATGGGCACAGCGGTATATGAGGGGCGGGGGTGATGGGCACAGCGGTAAATGAGGGGCGGGGGTGATGGGCACAGCGGTATATGAGGGGCGGGGGTGATGGGCACAGCGGTATATGAGGGGCAGTGGTGATGGGCACAGCGGTATATGAGGGGCAGTGGTGATGGGCACAGCGGAATATGAGGGGCAGGGGGGATGGGCACAGCATTATGTGGGCAGCAGGGGTAATGGGCACAGTGGTATGTGGGGGTAATGGGCACAGCTGTATATGGGCAGCAGGGTTAATGGGCACAGCTGTATGTGGGCAGTGGGGGTTATGGGCACAGTGGTATATGGGCAGTGGGGGTTATAGGCACAGTGGTATATGGGCAGTGGGGGTTATGGGCAGTGGGGGTTATGGGCACAGTGGTATGTGGGCAGCAGGTGTAATGGGCACAGCTGTATGTGGGCAGCACGGGTAATGGGCACAGCTGTATATGGGCAGTGGGGGTAATGGGCACAGTGGTATGTGGGCAGCAGGTGTAATGGGCACAGCTGTATGTGGGCAGTGGGGGTTATGGGCACAGCTGTATGTGGGCAGTGAGGGTTATGGGCACAGCTGTATATGGGCAGTGGGGGTAATGGGCACAGCTGTATATGGGCAGTGGGGGTTATGGGCACAGCTGTATGTGGGCAGTGAGGGTTATGGGCACAGCTGTATATGGGCAGTGGGGGTTATGGGCACAGCTGTATGTGGGCAGTGAGGGTTATGGGCACAGCTGTATATGGGCAGTGGGGGTAATGGGCACAGCTGTATATGGGCAGTGGGGGTAATGGGCACAGCTGTATGTGGGCAGTGAGGGTTATGGGCACAGCTGTATATGGGCAGTGGGGGTAATGGGCACAGCTGTATATGGGCAGTGGGGGTAATGGGCACAGCTGTATATGGGCAGTGGGGGTAATGGGCACAGTGGTATGTGGGCAGCAGGTGTAATGGGCACAGCTGTATGTGGGCAGCACGGGTAATGGGCACAGCTGTATATGGGCAGTGGGGGTTATGGGCACAGTGGTATATGGGCAGCAGGGGGTGTTACAGCCTTGGCATGACAGTCAGAGGGCAGCATTACTTCTGCCACAGCCTCGGAGACTCTTGTATTGATAGAATCCTGTGGAGTCGCTGCTGAGCCTTAAATCTGGGTGAGATGTGCCGCACACAGCGCCCACCGCCAGGTATTATGGCACCGCGCCAGGAAATAACAACTTATTGCAGCCATTGTTCTCCAAGCACAGGGAAGCGGGCAGATCCGATGACTTGTCTGTCTACAGGGGCTCGTACTGAGCGGGGAAATGTCCCATCAAATCCTGCAGCCCCCCGGCCCCCCACACACGGGGGGGGATGCGCCTCCGCTGCCTTGTCACCACTTGATGGATCTCGCTTGTTGCACAATGTGACTTATGGGAAGTGTTAACCATTGAGCGACCCCTGGCGAGTTCTCATCAAGTTCAAAAGTTTGTGAGAAGTCTCTTAAATGGCAACTCCACCTCCGATATGTATCCAGTGCAGGCAGAGGCTCTGTACTTCTAGGAGCCCCACTATGCATCTCACATCTCTCCAGGGACAGTACATAACACTGGCTGCAGAGAGCACAGAGCACAGCAGTGTGAGGTCTGATTACACATCTCTCCAGGGACAGTACATAACACTGGCTGCAGAGAGCACAGAGCACAGCAGTGTGAGGTATGATTACACATCTCTCCAGGGACAATACATAACACTGGCTGCAGAGAACACAGAGCACAGCAGTGTGAGGTCTGATTACACATCTCTCCAGGGACAATACATAACACAGGCTGCACAGAGCACAGCAGTGTAAGGTATAATTACACATCTCTCCAGGGACAATACATAACACTGGCTGCAGAGAGCACAGAGCACAGCAGTGTGAGGTCCGATTACACATCTCTCCAGGGACAGTACATAACACTGGCTGCAGAGAGCACAGAGCACAGCAGTGTGAGGTCTGATTACACATCTCTCCAGGGACAATACATAACACTGGCTGCAGAGAGCACAGAGCACAGCAGTGTGAGGTCTGATTACACATCTCTCCAGGGACAATACATAACACTGGCTGCAGAGAGCACAGAGCACAGCAGTGTGAGGTCTGATTACACATCTCTCCAGGGACAATACATAACACTGGCTGTAGAGAGCACAGAGCACAGCAGTGTGAGGTCTGATTACACATCTCTCCAGGGACAATACATAACACTGGCTGCAGAGAGCACAGAGCACAGCAGTGTGAGGTCTGATTACACATCTCTCCAGGGACAATACATAACACTGGCTGCAGAGAGCACAGCAGTGTAAGGTATAATTACACATCTCTCCAGGGACAATACATAACACTGGCTGCAGAGAGCACAGAGCACAGCAGTGTGAGGTATGATTACACATCTCTCCAGGGACAATACATAACACTGGCTGCAGAGAGCACAGAGCACAGCAGTGTGAGGTATGATTATACATCTCTCCAGGGACAATACATAACACTGGCTGCAGAGAGCACAGAGCACAGCAGTGTGAGGTCTGATTACACATCTCTCCAGGGACAATACATAACACTGGCTGCAGAGAGCACAGAGCACAGCAGTGTGAGGATAGGTCCCAATGTACGGTTCAGAAATATGAAGGATCACAGTCCTGCTGCTACCAACAATATAAAGGTCTGATTACACATCTCTCCAGAGACAATCACATAACACTGGCTGCAGAGAGCACAGGACACAGCAGTGTGAGGTATGATTACACATCTCTCCAGGGACAATACATAACATTGGCTGCATAGAGCACAGAGCACAGCAGTGTGAGGTCTGATTACACATCTCTCCAGGGACAATACATAACACTGGCTGCAGGGAGCACAGAGCACAGCAGTGTGAGGTGTGATTACACATCTCTCCAGGGATAATACATAACACTGGCTGCAGAGAGCACAGAGCACAGCAGTGCGAGGTCTGATTACACATCTCTCCAGGGACAATACATAACACTGGCTGCACAGAGCACAGCAGTGTGAGGTATGATTACACATCTCTCCAGGGACAGTACATAACACTGGCTGCAGAGAGCACAGAGCACAGCAGTGTGAGGTCTGATTACACATCTCTCCAGGGACAATACATAACACTGACTGCACAGAGCACAGCAGTGTGAGGTCTGATTACACATCTCTCCATGGGCAGTACATAATACTGGCTGTAGAGAGCACAGAGCACAGCAGTGTGAGGTCTGATTACACATCTCTCCAGGGACAGTACATAACACTGGCTGCAGAGAGCACAGAGCACAGCAGTGTGAGGTCTGATTACACATCTCTCCATGGGCAGTACATAATACTGGCTGCAGAGAGCACAGAGCACAGCAGTGTGAGGTATGATTACATATCTCTCCAGGGATAATACATAACACTGGCTGCAGAGAGCACAGAGCACAGCAGTGTGAGGTATGATTACACATCTCTCCAGGGACAATACATAACACTGGCTGCAGAGAGCACAGACCACAGCAGTGTGAGGTATGATTACACATCTCTCCAGGGACAATACATAACACTGGCTGCAGAGAGCACAGACCACAGCAGTGTGAGGTATGATTACACATCTCTCCAGGGACAATACATAACACTGGCTGGAGAGAGCACAGACCACAGCAGTGTGAGGTCTGATTACACATCTCTCCAGGGACAATACATAACACTGGTTGCAGAGAGCACAGAGCACAGCAGTGTGAGGTCTGATTACACATCTCTCCAGGGACAATACATAACACTGGTTGCAGAGAGCACAGAGCACAGCAGTGTGAGGTCTGATTACACATCTCTCCAGGGACAATACATAACACTGGCTGCAGAGAGCACAGCAGTGTGAGGTATGATTGCACATCTCTCCAGGTACAATACATAACACTGACTGCAGAGAGCACAGAGCACAGCAGTGTGAGGTCTGATTACACATCTCTCCAGGGACAATACATAACACTGGCTGCAGAGAGCACAGAGCACAGCAGTGTGAGGTCTGATTACACATCTCTCCAGGGACAATACATAACACTGGCTGCAGAGAGCACAGAGCACAGCAGTGTGAGGTCTGATTACACATCTGTCCAGGGACAATACATAACACTGGCTGCAGAGAACACAGCAGTGTGAGGTTTGATTAAACATCTCACCAGGGACAATACATAACACTGGCTGCAGAGAGCACAGAGCACAGCAGTGTGAGGTCTGATTACACATCTCTCCAGGGACAATACATAACACTGGTTACAGAGAGCACAGAGCACAGCAGTGTGAGGTCTGATTACACATCTCTCCAGGGACAATACATAACACTGGCTGCAGAGAGCACAGCAGTGTGAGGTATGATTACACATCTCTCCAGGTACAATACATAACACTGACTGCAGAGAGCACAGAGCACAGCAGTGTGAGGTATGATTACACATCACTCCAGGGACAATACATAACACTGGCTGCAGAGAGCACAGAGCACAGCAGTGTGAGGTCTGATTACACATCTCTTCAGGGACAATACATAACACTGGCTGCAGAGAGCACAGCAGTGTGAGGTATGATTACACATCTCTCCAGGGACAGTACATAACACTGGCTGCAGAGGGCACAGAGCACAGCAGTGTGAGGTGTGATTACACATCTCTCCAGGGACAGTACATAACACTGGCTGCAGAGAGCACAGAGCACAGCAGTGTGAGGTCTGATTACACATCTCTTCAGGGACAATACATAACACTGGCTGCAGAGAGCACAGCGCTCAGCAGTGTGAGGTCTGATTACACATCTCTCCAGGGACAATACATAACACTGGCTGCAGAGAGCACAGAGCACAGCAGTGTGAGGTATGATTACACATCTCTCCAGGTACAATACATAACACTGACTGCAGAGAGCACAGAGCACAGCAGTGTGAGGTATGATTACACATCACTCCAGGTACAATACATAACACTGGCTGCAGAGAGCACAGAGCACAGCAGTGTGAGGTATGATTACACATCTCTCCAGGGACAATACATAAGACTGGCTGCAGAGAGCACAGGGCACAGCAGTGTGAGGTCTGATTACACATCTCTCCAGGGGCAGTACATAATACTGGCTGCAGAGGGCACAGAGCACAGCAGTGTGAGGTCTGATTACACATCTCTCCAGGGACAGTACATAACACTGGCTGCAGAGAGCACAGAGCACAGCAGTGTGAGGTATGATTACACATCTCTCCAGGGACAATACATAACACTGGCTGCAGATAGCACAGAGCACAGCAGTGTGAGGTGTGATTACACATCTCTCCAGGGACAGTACATAACACTGGCTGCAGAGAGCACAGAGCACAGCAGTGTGAGGTCTGATTACACATCTCTTCAGGGACAATACATAACACTGGCTGCAGAGAGCACAGCGCTCAGCAGTGTGAGGTCTGATTACACATCTCTCCAGGGACAATACATAACACTGGCTGCAGAGAGCACAGAGCACAGCAGTGTGAGGTATGATTACACATCTCTCCAGGTACAATACATAACACTGACTGCAGAGAGCACAGAGCACAGCAGTGTGAGGTATGATTACACATCACTCCAGGTACAATACATAACACTGGCTGCAGAGAGCACAGAGCACAGCAGTGTGAGGTATGATTACACATCTCTCCAGGGACAATACATAAGACTGGCTGCAGAGAGCACAGGGCACAGCAGTGTGAGGTCTGATTACACATCTCTCCAGGGGCAGTACATAATACTGGCTGCAGAGGGCACAGAGCACAGCAGTGTGAGGTCTGATTACACATCTCTCCAGGGACAGTACATAACACTGGCTGCAGAGAGCACAGAGCACAGCAGTGTGAGGTCTGATTACACATCTCTCCAGGGACAATACATAACACTGGCTGCAGAGAGCACAGAGCACAGCAGTGTGAGGTATGATTACACATCTCTCCAGGTACAATACATAACACTGACTGCAGAGAGCACAGAGCACAGCAGTGTGAGGTATGATTACACATCACTCCAGGTACAATACATAACACTGGCTGCAGAGAGCACAGAGCACAGCAGTGTGAGGTATGATTACACATCTCTCCAGGGACAATACATAAGACTGGCTGCAGAGAGCACAGGGCACAGCAGTGTGAGGTCTGATTACACATCTCTCCAGGGGCAGTACATAATACTGGCTGCAGAGGGCACAGAGCACAGCAGTGTGAGGTCTGATTACACATCTCTCCAGGGACAGTACATAACACTGGCTGCAGAGAGCACAGAGCACAGCAGTGTGAGGTATGATTACACATCTCTCCAGGGACAATACATAACACTGGCTGCAGATAGCACAGAGCACAGCAGTGTGAGGTGTGATTACACATCTCTCCAGGGACAGTACATAACACTGGCTGCAGAGAGCACAGAGCACAGCAGTGTGAGGTCTGATTACACATCTCTTCAGGGACAATACATAACACTGGCTGCAGAGAGCACAGCGCTCAGCAGTGTGAGGTCTGATTACACATCTCTCCAGGGACAATACATAACACTGGCTGCAGAGAGCACAGAGCACAGCAGTGTGAGGTATGATTACACATCTCTCCAGGTACAATACATAACACTGACTGCAGAGAGCACAGAGCACAGCAGTGTGAGGTATGATTACACATCACTCCAGGTACAATACATAACACTGGCTGCAGAGAGCACAGAGCACAGCAGTGTGAGGTATGATTACACATCTCTCCAGGGACAATACATAAGACTGGCTGCAGAGAGCACAGGGCACAGCAGTGTGAGGTCTGATTACACATCTCTCCAGGGGCAGTACATAATACTGGCTGCAGAGGGCACAGAGCACAGCAGTGTGAGGTCTGATTACACATCTCTCCAGGGACAGTACATAACACTGGCTGCAGAGAGCACAGAGCACAGCAGTGTGAGGTATGATTACACATCTCTCCAGGGACAATACATAACACTGGCTGCAGATAGCACAGAGCACAGCAGTGTGAGGTGTGATTACACATCTCTCCAGGGACAGTACATAACACTGGCTGCAGTCATAGGCGTCACACCTGCTGATACATTCCCTTTAAATAACCCCCTTCCCCTTGTAACTTGTCGCGTCCATGTCCGACACTGATCTTGGTGGCAGCCATAACACTGCTGTACTCCTCATTACCGGCGCTGCGAGCACATAAGGCAGTCTGTTTGTGAGTCAGGCCTTGCGTTTCGTGTTCCTGCGCGGTTCCCTCGCCGCCTCTAACCCTACGACTGTCCACATATATATTTATAAGTCTGGATCTCGTCTTATGTGTGACATCTGCTGGCGGCGCGTCCTCCTGTGATCGCCGGCTCGCTGCAGCTGGTGAGACCTCCAGCTCGGAGCGGTGCTCAGGGTGCCCCCAGCATACGCTTTTTTGATGTGGGATGAAACGGAAGCAAACCACTGGGGGTATGGAGGCAGCGCCAGCCAGAGGAGCGCAGCGCATCAGAATATCAATTAACCTGTTCTGAACAAAGCGCCGGCTCGGCGGTGGAGCCGGCACCGCGCTACCATGTGTCAAGACGCCACATAATATATTCTAATTAAAGGATTGATTGATTTTTTTTTTCTCTCTTTATTTGGGAGCGGAGTTCCTCCAGACCCCGGGAAATATCTGAAAAATACACAAAATAATCACCGGCAGCCGCCGCAGCGCCGTTTAATATGCATGAAGCCTCGAGTTGTGTTTCCTTAAAGCAAATTGCAGAGAGGTTTCTCCATAATTGTTGTAGAGCAAACACCTCGTGGCTCAGTTTATCCTCCAAACGGGAGGATTTTTTATTTAGATTTTAGCTCTTGTGTTTTTTTTCAACTGGAAAAGTTTAACTCCAACTTCCTGCACGAAGTCTCTGCCTCCAGGTCCATTCATCACATGTTAGGGCTCATTCACACGGCCGTAATGGGGCATGGTCTTATACTATGGGAGATATATGAAGAGCACTCACCCCTCCCACCTCTTTCTCCCGGCACCGGGATCCGGTCTGGGTGAGCCACGGAAATGAGGAATGAGGCCTTAACCTGTGACTCTCCAGGTGTTGCCAAGCTACTACTCCCAGCATGCCCACAGTGACTACCTCAGCAGCAGAATAGTGAGTGCAGCTCTGGGGTATAATACAGGATGTAACTCAGGATCAGTACAGGATAAGTAATGTCATGTATGTACACAGTGACTGCACCAGCTGCAGAATAGTGAGTGCAGCTCTGGGGTATAATACAGGATGTAACTCAGGATCAGTACAGGATAAGTAATGTCATGTATGTACACAGTGACTGCACCAGCAGCAGAATAGTGAGTGCAGCTCTGGGGTATAATACAGGATGTAACTCAGGGTCAGTACAGGATAAGTAATGTCATGTATGTACACAGTGACTGCTCCAGCAGAATAGTGAGTGCAGCTCTGCAGTACAATACAGGATGTAACTCAGGATCAGTACAGGCTAAGTAATGTCATGTATGTACACAGTGACTGCACCAGCAGCAGAATAGTGAGTGCAGCTCTGGGGTATAATACAGGATGTAACTCAGGATCAGTACAGGATAAGTAATGTCATGTATGTACACAGTGACTGCACCAGCAGCAGAATAGTGAGTGCAGCTCTGGGGTATAATACAGGATGTAACTCAGGATCAGTACAGGATAAGTAATGTCATGTATGTACAGTGACTGCACCAGCAGCAGAATAGTGAGTGCAGCTCTGGGGTATAATACAGGATGTAACTCAGGATCAGTACAGGATAAGTAATGTCATGTATGTACACAGTGACTGCACCAGCAGCAGAATAGTGAGTGCAGCTCTGGAGTATAATGCAGGATGTAACTCAGGATCAGTACAGGATAAGTAATGTCATGTATGTACACAGTGACTGCACCAGCAGCAGAATAGTGACTGCAGCTCTGGGGTATAATACAGGATGTAACTCAGGATCAGTACAGGATAAGTAATGTCATGTATGTACACAGTGACTGCTCCAGCAGAATAGTGAGTGCAGCTCTGCAGTACAATACAGGATGTAACTCAGGATCAGTACAGGATAAGTAATGTCATGTATGTACACAGTGACTGCACCAGCAGCAGAATAGTGAGTGCAGCTCTGGGGTATAATACAGGATGTAACTCAGGATCAGTACAGGATAAGTAATGTCATGTATGTACACAGTGACTGCACCAGCAGCAGAATAGTGAGTGCAGCTCTGGGGTATAATACAGGATGTAACTCAGGATCAGTACAGGATAAGTAATGTCATGTATGTACACAGTGACTGCACCAGCAGCAGAATAGTGAGTGCAGCTCTGGGGTATAATACAGGATGTAACTCAGGATCAGTACAGGATAAGTAATGTCATGGATGTACACAGTGACTGCACCAGCAGCAGAATAGTGAGTGCAGCTCTGGGGTATAATACAGGATGTAACTCAGGATCAGTACAGGATAAGTAATGTCATGGATGTACACAGTGACTGCACCAGCAGCAGAATAGTGAGTGCAGCTCTGGAGTATAATACAGGATGTAACTCAGGATCAGTACAGGATAAGTAATGTCATGTATGTACACAGTGACTGCACCAGCAGCAGAATAGTGAGTGCAGCTCTGGGGTATAATACAGGATGTAACTCAGGATCAGTACAGGATAAGTAATGTCATGTATGTACAGTGACTGCACCAGCAGCAGAATAGTGAGTGCAGCTCTGGGGTATAATACAGGATGTAACTCAGGATCAGTACAGGATAAGTAATGTCATGGATGTACACAGTGACTGCACCAGCAGCAGAATAGTGAGTGCAGCTCTGGAGTATAATACAGGATGTAACTCAGGATCAGTACAGGATAAGTAATGTCATGTATGTATACAGTGACTGCACCAGCAGCAGAATAGTGAGTGCAGCTCTGGGGTATAATACAGGATGTAACTCAGGATCAGTACAGGATAAGTAATGTCATGTATGTACACAGCGACTGCACCAGCAGCAGAATAGTGAGTGCAGCTCTGGAGTATAATACAGGATGTAACTCACGATCAGTACAGGATAAGTAATGTCATGTATGTACACAGTGACTGCACCAGCAGCAGAATAGTGAGTGCAGCTCTGGTGTATAATACAGGATGTAACTCAGGATCAGTACAGGATAAGTAATGTCATGTATGTACACAGCGACTGCACCAGCAGCAGAATAGTGAGTGCAGCTCTGGAGTATAATACAGGATGTAACTCAGGATCAGTACAGGATAAGTAATGTCATGTATGTACACAGTGACTGCACCAGCAGCAGTATAGTGAGTGCAGCTCTGGGGTATAATACAGGATGTAACTCAGGATCAGTACAGGATAAGTAATGTCATGTATGTACACAGTGACTGCACCAGCAGCAGAATAGTGAGTGCAGCTCTGGAGTATAATACAGGATGTAACTCAGGATCAGTACAGGATAAGTAATGTCATGTATGTACACAGCGACTGCACCAGCAGCAGAATAGTGAGTGCAGCTCTGGAGTATAATACAGGATGTAACTCAGGATCAGTACAGGATAAGTAATGTCATGTATGTACACAGTGACTGCACCAGCAGCAGAATAGTGAGTGCAGCTCTGGGGTATAATACAGGATGTAACTCAGGATCAGTACAGGATAAGTAATGTCATGTATGTACACAGTGACTGCACCAGCAGCAGAATAGTGAGTGCAGCTCTGGTGTATAATACAGGATGTAACTCAGGATCAGTACAGGATAAGTAATGTCATGTATGTACACAGCGACTGCACCAGCAGCAGAATAGTGAGTGCAGCTCTGGAGTATAATACAGGATGTAACTCAGGATCAGTACAGGATAAGTAATGTCATGTATGTACACAGTGACTGCACCAGCAGCAGAATAGTGAGTGCAGCTCTGGGGTATAATACAGGATGTAACTCAGGATCAGTACAGGATAAGTAATGTCATGTATGTACACAGTGACTGCACCAGCAGCAGAATAGTGAGTGCAGCTCTGGTGTATAATACAGGATGTAACTCAGGATCAGTACAGGATAAGTAATGTCATGTATGTACACAGCGACTGCACCAGCAGCAGAATAGTGAGTGCAGCTCTGGAGTATAATACAGGATGTAACTCAGGATCAGTACAGGATAAGTAATGTCATGTATGTACACAGTGACTGCACCAGCAGCAGAATAGTGAGTGCAGCTCTGGGGTATAATACAGGATGCAACTCAGGATCAGTACAGGATAAGTAATGTCATGTATGTACACAGTGACTGCACCAGCAGCAGAATAGTGAGTGCAGCTCTGGTGTATAATACAGGATGTAACTCAGGATCAGTACAGGATAAGTAATGTCATGTATGTACACAGCGACTGCACCAGCAGCAGAATAGTGAGTGCAGCTCTGGAGTATAATACAGGATGTAACTCAGGATCAGTACAGGATAAGTAATGTCATGTATGTACACAGTGACTGCACCAGCAGCAGAATAGTGAGTGCAGCTCTGGAGTATAATATTCCAAGCTCTTCTTCTGATGTGTGTCATTCCTTCCAGGGTTGGGTACTTGAAGGATTCCCCCGCACCAGGGAACAAGCATTACTCCTACAGATACAAGGGATTTCTCCGGATCATGTTGGTGAGTCTTAATAAGCATCCGTTTTTGCCGTTTACCATGCGTTTGGCTGCTTAGAACCTGTTTATCTATTAAGGTGATTGGGGAGAACCATTAAAACGGATGGCGTTCTCAAATGGACTGAAACCGCCCGGATGAGAGTTGCCGCTCCTCTGTGATCCAGGTTCCGCACTCATCGTTGTCATTGTTTGTTTTTCTTGACAATTGATCAGAGCTGCAGTACCGCATGCAATCTGTGGTCAGGAGTGGCGCTATTGATACAGGATAGAATCTCCTTACATCTCAGAACTGTCATTACAATTAGTACATCCCACCCCGGGGCTGGTCCGGCGCTGGTTCTGGAGTCCAGCAGCTTCTTCTCATTGTATGGTCAGGCTGCTGGTTCAGATGGGATCTCACCTGTGGGGGGCGCTCACCAGGTTCTGCCTGAGATTATCATTTATTGAGGGGTTGTACAAAGCGCACCCCAGGCCCGATCACTTACCTGCAGGATTATAGGTCCGCGCCCGTCTCATCTTCTGCTCCGTCCTCTTTCACAGTCGTCCTGGATGCTCCGGATATTGTTCTGATTGAGAGGAATATCGGGAAGAGGATCGACCCCACAACTGGAGGTAGGACACACACTCCAACTACAACTCCCATGATGCCCTCTGAGCTATCATGCCAAAGCCACTGAGCTAAGGCCCTTAAAGGGGTTGTCCCAACTTTCATTGTCATCCCTCATGCACCAACCTCTGGGACCCTCAGTGATCACAAGAAAAGGGTCCCATTCCCCCTGATGAATAGCGGAGTCAGGTCAAGCAAACTACTGCTCCATTCACTGTCTGTGCAGCGCTCCCATAGAGGAGTAGTGAGCATGCTCCACATGGCACCCCATATAACCTGTGATAGCTGTCAGTGAATGAACCTACTGCTCCATTCACTGTCTGTGCAGCGCTCCCATAGAGGAGTAGTGAGCATGCTCCATATAGCACCCCATATAACATGTGATAGCTGTCAGTGAATGAACCTACTGCTCCATTCACGGTCTATGCAGCACTCCCATAGAGGAGTAGTGAGCATGCTCCACATGGCACCCCCATATAACCTGTGATAGCTGTCAGTGAATGAACCTACTGCTCCATTCACGGTCTATGCAGCACTCCCATAGAGGAGTAGTGAGCATGCTCCATATAGCACCCATATAACCTGTGATAGCTGTCAGTGAATGAACCTACTGCTCCATTCACTGTCTGTGCAGCGCTCCCATAGAGGAGTAGTGAGCATGCTCCATATAGCACCCATATAACCTGTGATAGCTGTCAGTGAATGAACCTACTGCTCCATTCACTGTCTATGCAGCGCTCCCATAGAGGAGTAGTGAGCATGCTCCATATAGCACCCATATAACCTGTGATAGCTGTCAGTGAATGAACCTACTGCTCCATTCACTGTCTGTGCAGCGCTCCCATAGAGGAGTAGTGAGCATGCTCCATATGACACCCCATATAACATGTGATAGCTGTCAGTGAATGAACCTACTGCTCCATTCACTGTCTATGCAGCGCTCCCATAGAGGAGTAGTGAGCATGCTCCATATAGCACCCCATATAACCTGTGATAGCTGTCAGTGAATGAACCTACTACTCCATTCACTGTCTGTGCAGCACTCCCATAGAGGAGTAGTGAGCATGCTCCATATAGCACCCCATATAACCTGTGATAGCTGTCAGTGAATGAACCTACTACTCCATTCACTGTCTGTGCAGCACTCCCATAGAGGAGTAGTGAGCATGCTCCACATGGCACCCCCATATAACATGTGATAGCTGTCAGTGAATGAACCTACTGCTCCATTCACTGTCTATGCAGCGCTCCCATAGAGCAGTAGTGAGCATGCTCCACATGGCACCCCCATATAACCTGTGATAGCTGTCAGTGAATGAACCTACTGCTCCATTCACTGTCTATACAGCGCTCCCATAGAGGAGTAGTGAGCATGCTCCATATAGCACCCCATATAACATGTGATAGCTGTCAGTGAATGAACCTACTGCTCCATTCACTGTCTATGCAGCGCTCCCATAGAGGAGTAGTGAGCATGCTCCATATAGCACCCCATATAACATGTGATAGCTGTCAGTGAATGAACCTACTGCTCCATTCACTGTCTATGCAGCGCTCCCATAGAGGAGTAGTGAGCATGCTCCACATGGCACCCCCATATAACCTGGGATAGCTGTCAGTGAATGAACCTACTGCTCCATTCACTGTCTGTGCAGCGCTCCCATAGAGGAGTAGTGAGCATGCTCCACATGGCACCCCATATAACCTGTGATAGCTGTCAGTGAATGAACCTACTGCTCCATTCACTGTCTATGCAGCGCTCCCATAGAGGAGTAGTGAGCATGCTCCACATGGCACCCCCATATAACCTGTGATAGCTGTCAGTGAATGAACCTACTGCTCCATTCACGGTCTATGCAGCACTCCCATAGAGGAGTAGTGAGCATGCTCCATATAGCACCTATATAACCTGTGATAGCTGTCAGTGAATGAACCTACTGCTCCATTCACTGTCTGTGCAGCGCTCCCATAGAGGAGTAGTGAGCATGCTCCATATAGCACCCATATAACCTGTGATAGCTGTCAGTGAATGAACCTACTGCTCCATTCACTGTCTATGCAGCGCTCCCATAGAGGAGTAGTGAGCATGCTCCATATAGCACCCATATAACCTGTGATAGCTGTCAGTGAATGAACCTACTACTCCATTCACTGTCTGTGCAGCACTCCCATAGAGGAGTAGTGAGCATGCTCCACATGGCACCCCCATATAACATGTGATAGCTGTCAGTGAATGAACCTACTGCTCCATTCACTGTCTATGCAGCGCTCCCATAGAGCAGTAGTGAGCATGCTCCACATGGCACCCCCATATAACCTGTGATAGCTGTCAGTGAATGAACCTACTGCTCCATTCACTGTCTATACAGCGCTCCCATAGAGGAGTAGTGAGCATGCTCCACATGGCACCCCATATAACCTGTGATAGCTGTCAGTGAATGAACCTACTGCTCCATTCACTGTCTATGCAGCGCTCCCATAGAGGAGTAGTGAGCATGCTCCACATGGCACCCCATATAACATGTGATAGCTGTCAGTGAATGAACCTACTGCTCCATTCACTGTCTATACAGCGCTCCCATAGAGCAGTAGTGAGCATGCTCCACATGGCACCCCCATATAACCTGTGATAGCTGTCAGTGAATGAACCTACTGCTCCATTCACTGTCTATACAGCGCTCCCATAGAGGAGTAGTGAGCATGCTCCATATAGCACCCCATATAACCTGTGATAGCTGTCAGTGAATGAACCTACTGCTCCATTCACTGTCTGTGCAGCGCTCCCATAGAGGAGTAGTGAGCATGCTCCACATGGCACCCCCATATAACATGTGATAGCTGTCAGTGAATGAACCTACTGCTCCATTCACTGTCTGTGCAGCGCTCCCATAGAGGAGTAGTGAGCATGCTCCACATGGCACCCCAATATAACCTGTGGTAGCTGTCAGTGAATGAACCTACTGCTCCATTCACTGTCTGTGCAGCACTCCCATAGAGGAGTAGTGAGCATGCTCCACATGGCACCCCATATAACATGTGATAGCTGTCAGTGAATGAACCTACTGCTCCATTCACTGTCTGTGCAGCACTCCCATAGAGGAGTAGTGAGCATGCTCCACATGGCACCCCCATATAACCTGTGATAGCTGTCAGTGAATGAACCTACTGCTCCATTCACTGTCTATGCAGCGCTCCTATAGAGGAGTAGTGAGCATGCTCCACATGGCACCCCCATATAACCTGTGATAGCTGTCAGTGAATGAACCTACTGCTCCATTCACTGTCTATGCAGCGCTCCTATAGAGGAGTAGTGAGCATGCTCCACATGGCACCCCATATAACATGTGATAGCTGTCAGTGAATGAACCTACTGCTCCATTGACTGTCTATGCAGCGCTCCCATAGAGGAGTAGTGAGCATGCTCCACATGGCACCCCATATAACATGTGATAGCTGTCAGTGAATGAACCTACTGCTCCATTGACTGTCTATGCAGCGCTCCCATAGAGGAGTAGTGAGCATGCTCCACATGGCACCCCATATAACATGTGATAGCTGTCAGTGAATGAACCTACTGCTCCATTCACTGTCTATGCAGCGCTCCCATAGAGGAGCAGTGAGCATGCTCCACATGGCACCCCCATATAACCTATGATAGCTGTCAGTGAATGAACCTACTGCTCCATTCACTGTCTGTGCAGCGCTCCCATAGAGGAGTAGTGAGCATGCTCCATATAGCACCCCATATAACATGTGATAGCTGTCAGTGAATGAACCTACTGCTCCATTCACTGTCTGTGCAGCACTCCCATAGAGTAGTGAGCATGCTCCACATGGCACCCCCATATAACCTGTGATAGCTGTCAGTGAATGAACCTACTGCTCCATTCACTGTCTGTGCAGCGCTCCCATAGAGGAGTAGTGAGCATGCTCCACATGGCACCCCATATAACCTGTGATAGCTGTCAGTGAATGAACCTACTGCTCCATTCACTGTCTATGCAGCGCTCCCATAGAGGAGTAGTGAGCATGCTCCACATGGCACCCCATATAACCTGTGATAGCTGTCAGTGAATGAACCTACTGCTCCATTCACTGTCTATGCAGCGCTCCCATAGAGGAGTAGTGAGCATGCTCCACATGGCACCCCATATAACATGTGATAGCTGTCAGTGAATGAACCTACTGCTCCATTCACTGTCTATGCAGCGCTCCCATAGAGGAGTAGTGAGCATGCTCCACATGGCACCCCCATATAACCTGTGATAGCTGTCAGTGAATGAACCTACTGCTCCATTCACTGTCTATGCAGCGCTCCCATAGAGGAGTAGTGAGCATGCTCCACATGGCACCCCCATATAACCTGTGATAGCTGTCAGTGAATGAACCTACTGCTCCATTCACTGTCTATGCAGCGCTCCCATAGAGGAGTAGTGAGCATGCTCCACATGGCACCCCCATATAACCTGTGATAGCTGTCAGTGAATGAACCTACTGCTCCATTCACTGTCTGTGCAGCGCTCCCATAGAGGAGTAGTGAGCATGCTCCACATGGCACCCCATATAACATGTGATAGCTGTCAGTGAATGAAGCTGCACTGTCCCTGCCTGTGTCTTGCAGAGGTCTATCACGTTACGTTTGATTGGCCTGAAGACCCCGAGTTGCAAAGGAAATTAGTGGAGCCAGCGGGAATCACAGAGGATGAGACTGGGAAGAGACTGCTGGAATATCACAGGAACATCCCCGGAATTCTGCGAGCCTTTCCCAAGAAATACAAGAAGATCAACGCAGACCAGCCGTGCATGGACGTCTTCTCCCAGGGTATATAGCTACACGTCCTATACTGCCCACCCACCCACCCGCTATATAGCTTTATATACTATACTGCTCACCTGCTATATAGCTGCACATCCTATACTGCCCACCCGCTATATAGCTGCACGTCCTATACTGCCCACCCACCCACTATATAGCTGCACGTCCTATACTGCCCACCCACCCGCTATATAGCTGCACGTCCTATACTGCCCACCCACCCGCTATAAAGCTGCACGTCCTATACTGCCCACCCGCTATATAGCTGCACGTCCTATACTGCCCACCCACCCGCTATATAGCTGCACGTCCTATACTGCCCACCCACCCACTATATAGCTGCACGTCCTATACTGCCCACCCACCCGCTATATAGCTACAAAATCCTATACTGCCCACCCACCCGCTATATAGCTGCACATCCTATACTGCCCACCCACCCGCTATATAGCTGCACGTCCTATACTGCCCACCCACCCGCTATATAGCTGCACGTCCTATACTGCCCACCCACCCGCTATATAGCTGCACGTCCTATACTGCCCACCCACCCGCTATATAGCTGCACGTCCTATACTGCCCACCCACCCGCTATATAGCTACACGTCCTATACTGCCCACCCACCCGCTATATAGCTGCACGTCCTATACTGCCCACCCACCCGCTATATAGCTGCATGTCCTATAGTGCCCACTCACCTGCTATAAAGCTGCACGTCCTATACTGCCCACCCACCCGCTATATAGCTACACATCCTATACTGCCCACCCACCCGCTATATAGCTGCATGTCCTATAGTGCCCACTCACCTGCTATAAAGCTGCACGTCCTATACTGCCCACCCACCCGCTATATAGCTGCACGTCCTATACTGCCCACCCACCCGCTATATAGCTGCACGTCCTATACTGCCCACCCACCCGCTATATAGCTGCACGTCCTATACTGCCCACCCACCCGCTATATAGCTACACATCCTATACTGCCCACCCACCCGCTATATAGCTGCACGTCCTATACTGCCCACCCACCCGCTATATAGCTGCACGTCCTATACTGCCCACCCACCCGCTATATAGCTGCATGTCCTATAGTGCCCACTCACCTGCTATAAAGCTGCACGTCCTATACTGCCCACCCACCCGCTATATAGCTACACATCCTATACTGCCCACCCACCCGCTATATAGCTGCACGTCCTATACTGCCCACTCACCTGCTATATAGCTGCACGTCCTATACTGCCCACTCACCCGCTATATAGCTGCACGTCCTATACTGCCCACTCACCCGCTATATAGCTGCACGTCCTATACTGCCCACCCACCTGCTATATAGCTGCAAAATCCTATACTGCCCACCCGCTATATAGCTGCATGTCCTATACTGCCCACCCACCTGCTATATAGCTGTATATACTATACTGCCCACCCAACCGCTATATAGCTGCATGTCCTATACTGCCCACCCAACCGCTATATAGCTGCACAATCCTATACTGCCCACCCACCCGCTATATAGCTACAAAATCCTATACTGCCCACCCACCCGCTATATAGCTGCACATCCTATACTGCCCACTCACCCGCTATATAGCTGCACGTCCTATACTGCCCATTCACCCGATATATAGCTGCACAATCCTATACTGCCCACCCACCCGCTATATAGCTGCACAATCCTATACTGCCCACCCACCCGCTATATAGCTACAAAATCCTATACTGCCCACTCACCCGCTATATAGCTGCATGTCCTATACTGCCCAT
Organism: Engystomops pustulosus; assembly: GCF_040894005.1. Taxonomy (NCBI): domain Eukaryota; kingdom Metazoa; phylum Chordata; class Amphibia; order Anura; family Leptodactylidae; genus Engystomops; species Engystomops pustulosus. The sequence continues at coordinate 108,757,461 of NC_092419.1, forward strand.
TCACCCGCTATATAGCTGCACAATCCTATACTGCCCACCCACCCGCTATATAGCTACAAAATCCTATACTGCCCACTCACCCGCTATATAGCTGCATGTCCTATACTGCCCACCCACCCGCTATATAGCTACAAAATCCTATACTGCCCACCCACCCGCTATATAGCTGCACAATCCTATACTGCCCACCCACCCGCTATATAGCTACAAAATCCTATACTGCCCACCCACCCACTATATAGCTACAAAATCCTATACTGCCCACTCACCCGCTATATAGCTGCACATCCGAATACACTATCCTATTCCTGGGTGCAGGTAAGCGCGTGTCAAGCGACACCATTTTTTTTTTCTAAATTCCGCGTCTTTTCCGAATCCGTCGGGTTTTCCGACGGCCACACGCCCCGAATTCCATTTCCATGCATGCCGGTGCCGATGAGCCACAATCCGATTGCGTGCACCAAAAACCCCGGGGCGATTCAGGGAAAGACGGCGCAAATCGGTAATATTCGGGACAGCCGACGAAAAATAGCGATTCGGGCTCTTAGTAAATGACCCCCAGTGTCTTATATGGGGTCTTATTTTCAGGGGATGTCTTGTATTTCCATGAAAAATAATTCACATTTATAAGGATGTCAGAGAAGACAATAACTCTCCAAACTTATTTCATGTAGAATTTCTTGTGACTCCATTTCTAATGGAATCATTGTCCCCAATCTCTCATGTTTAGCAATAGCAGTTTCCTTAAATGACCCCCTTCTTGTCCGGGTAGCTGCTGGGAGCACATTTACAGCGCAACAGTCAGATTTTATCCCATGATTTCTTCCTGCAGGTCACAACCTCTTGTGGTATCTAAATGATCTACTAATACTAATGTACGACACGGGGGGAGCTGCTGCAATGGCTGCCACTAGCTCTTATTTTCAGGGGAGGCCTTATTTTAGGGTAGTAGTATAGACCTGTACAGTCATGTGCCCTAGGGTAGTCCATCTGCAGCGTGGATGAGCGCCCCCTGCTGTCAGCAGCCACTCACAGGAAAGATTTTCAGTAAATAATTACTGTCCCCATAGACGATGGAGCAGAGGACCCTGTAAGAACACATGTGAGGTCCTGGCCCCCTACTACACCCCTCACTTGCCCTATTAATTACACACTTGCTTCCGTCTTGACCCCTTGCCATAAAGTTGCGTCAAACACATGACTGCGCCCCCCCTCCCAGCCCCGTGACGGCGCCCCAGCCCCATGACGGCGCCCCCCTCCCAGCCCCGTGACGGAGCCCCAGCCCCATGACGGTGCCCCCCAGCCCCAGGAATGAATATGGATGCAGGTCTCTTTTTCACCAGGAAAATTAATTAGTTTTCAAATTGCTTAATTACATCTAAAAGTTGAAATCATCTTTCATAAAGAATTCATGGAGAAATCAGTAAATAAAGACGCAGGCGATTGAATATTAATTACTATTAATTAATAATGGAGGCAAATAAATTAGGGATGGGGAAGCGCAAAACAAGCGAGTGCTTCTTCTAGGAAAATCCTCAGAAGTTCCTTCCCGGGGCATCTGAGGCTTCCGAGTTCCTTCTTCCTTCTAGTTCATTAGTCAAGCGGCTCATCTGGGGGATTATTACTCCTAATTAACTTACAGTTATTTACCGAAAATTAGCCCCATTTGTAAGCGGCGCGTTCTGTCTGTATCCGATCGCAGAATATTAGGATAAACCAGGAGGCAGGATGCGATGGGTGGGTTCGCTTCAAGTTAGCAGAGTCCTTTGGGTGCGAGATGATGGGGCGCCCTCTGTGCAGGGCCATTGGTGTCACATCCAATATGGCTGCTGGAGTGCAACTGTGCCCCCTGCTGGCAGGTCAGGGGATAGTTCTGTCATATATTATATATATGGGTCCATTTTTTAATAATAATAATAATTAATTTATTTATATAGCGCACACAGATTACGCAGCACTGCACAAGCATGTCAAATTGGTCCCTGTCCCCATGGGGCTCACAATCTAAACAACCTAACAATATGTTTTTGAAGTGTGGGAGGAAACCGGAGGACCCTGAGGAAACCCACACAAACACGGAGAGAACATACAAACTCTTTGCAGATGTTGACCTGGGTGGGATTCGAACCCAGGACCCCAGTGCTGCAAGGCAGATGTGCTACTCACTCAGCCACCGTGCCGCCCTATTTTTTACACGGATATCACACGGTATCACCACGTGGCCTCATTGCCTCGCAGACACGCAAACACTGACCCCTGTACCCCAGCTCAGACCACCCTATTACCCTCTTTAATTATTATATGACTTTTAAGATTTGCCTTCATTAAACACTTTGTGTTTCCCTCCTTAGTTCTAACATTTGTATTAAGCAAACCGCGGTCTCTAGCGCCTTTCACGCCCCGCATACTCCTGTACGGACCACCCGGCAGTGGAAGGAGCCTCCAAGCCATGCTGCTGGCACAGAAATACGACATTGTCAATGGTAAGTCCATATACATTATTATGGGTCTGATATTCCACATAGTAACTAATATCGGTGACTACTGACCCTTTATAGGGATGAGCATTATTCACATTGTAATTATTTCTCTTAATGGACAGTGTCCTGCGGCCAGGTCCTTAAAGAAGCCGTGGCTGACCAGACGAAGAGAGGACTACTGATCGAGCCTTACATCGAGAAGCAACAGCAAGGTTTGTATCACGTGATAAAGACACTGAGCTCAGGATAATATCCAAAAGATGATGAAATCCAGCATGTGTTATCCTTCCTTCCCCGGTCAGAGGAGGGTCAGGAGGCTTCCATCCAAATCTTCTTATTTAGCCAAATTACATGACATTGCTTTCGTCCAGAAACGGCGCCTCTCCTGCCCATGGGTTGTGTGTGGTATTACAATTAAGCTCAGTTCATTTCTCTACAGCTGAGCTGCAATACCTGCACTAACCATGGTCAAGGGTGGCGCCGTCGGTGGAAGAAAACAGCCATGCATTACAACCCTTTTCCAGTCCACGCGTATTATGGGGCGCATTTACTTACCCGTTCCTGTTGCGATCCCGTGGTGCGTTGTCTGACGATCATGCCCTGTGCCGCGATTCACAAAGATCGTGCGCCCGATATCCTGCATGTGTCGCTTCCCTGATCAGGTCCACCGGAGTTCACCTTCTTCCTGCGGTTTGTCTGGATCCGTCGGATCGTCCGACGGCCACGCCCCCCAATTCCTGTTGCATGAAAGTCGACACAATTGCACCAAAATCTCAGTGCGTGCAACACAATCCCCTTCTAAATGCCTGTCCCAGCAGTGCAAATCCCAAAAATTTCAAAAAGCCCATGAAAGTGTGATCCGCGGGACCCTTAGTAAATAAGCCCCAATGGGGCAGATTTACTTACCCGGCCCATTCGCGATCCAGCGGCGCATTCTCTTCGGTGAATTCGGGTCTTCCGGCGATTCACTAAGGCAGTTCCTCCGCCGTCCACCAGGTGTCGCTGCTGCGCTGAAGTCCGCCGAGGCCCGCCGGAATGCACTGAAGTTCACCGCCCTATTCCCGGTGAAGGTAAGCGCGTGCCGAGCGACACTTTTTTTTTTTTTTTTTTTTTAAATGCGGCGGTTTTTCCGAATCCGTGGGGATTTCGTTCGGCCATGCCCCCCCATTTCCGTTGTGTGCATGCCGGCGCCAAAGCGCCACAATCCGATCGCGTGCGCCAAAATCCCAGGGCAATACAGGGAAAATCGGCGCAAATCGGAAATATTCGGGTAACACTTCAGGAAAACGCAAATCGGGCCCTTAGTAAATGACCCCCAATGTGTCTGTACCTTTTATAGGTTTCTGTGCTGTTTACTACATCAGAAGAACACATGAAAAAGGCCACTTGAAACTCACTTTTTGATGCATTTGACATATTTAACCAAAATTCGATCTAAACGTTTCAAAAATGTTGTTTTTATCCAAGTCCCGTCCTGTGTGGGGTAGTTCATTGCGCTATCTGAATGCACCCCCACAGACCTCTGTGATACTTGTGGATTTGCTTACACAATGTTAGATGCAGGAGGTTTTGTATGACACATCAGACGTCCACCTCTATAGAGTGCAAGCTCCTGTCACCAGGACACATTAGGTCTTGTACAGATCACGGGGGTCCCCTGTTCTCCTTCCTAACATGCTAAGTGCCCTGTCCGGGGTCCTGAGCCCGCAGCAGGCTCTCCTCCAGCATTTCGCCAGCCCTTTTGACCTTGCAGGTCTGTACTGAGAAGTTCCCCCCCCCCCCCTGGAAGCGTTTGATAGTTGTTATTGTTGGGGGGGGGGGAGCAGGAGGATGAGAAAGAAGAAAGCTTCAGGAGTCAAGGCTGGGGGGTGGGGGGCGCTCAGTGGGGACCTGCTACCCCGTACAGGAGCTGCAAACACTTGGCTGTGTAAATAATTTACCAGTTGATTAATAGACTCACATGGGTATAATTAGTAGAAGGAGAGACAGCAGCTACAGGAACGGGTACAGCGCTTGGGGGAACAAGAGACTTTACACAAAAAAAAAATCTTATTTTCCTCTATTTTTTTTTTTCCTTCATATTTTTTTTTTTTAATTTGGAAACTTTCTAGGGCGCCGGGCGTTTGAAGATGAGTTGGGAAGAGCTCGGTTGCTTCGCAGCTTTTGATGTGGAAATAGGACAGTTTGAATCTGTTGAGTTTAATTTTTCAGAAGCTTTCAGAGCCCCGCGGTGCAACTCCCTTCATATAGATCTATGTATAGATATTACCGGGAGAGGAAGAGAGTGCACAAAAACATCCCCCCACCTTCACATAACCCCGCTGCAGGGCCAACCTGTCATGTCTGGAAAGGGTTAACGCCGCAGGGGCAGTGACCTTAGTGCTGCAAAATGTGGCCCTTGGGGATCCCCTCAGACACCCGCTATAGCTAACTCCTGCCTTAGAGCCATATTACTGCTGTTATGTAATATAGTATAGATGTCATTACTGCTGGTCTCTAAAATAGTATAGACGCCATTACTGCTGTTATCTAATATAGTATAAATGCAATTACCGCTGTTATCTAACATAGTATAGATGCTATATTACTGCTGTTATCTAATCTAGTATACTAATGTTATCTAATATAGTATAGAAGCAGTTACTGCCGTTATGAAATACAGTATAGATGCCGTTATGTAATACAGTATAGATGCCGTAACTGCCGTTATGTAATACAGTATAGATGCCGTTACTGCTGTTATCTAATATATTATAGATGACATTACTGCTGTTATCTAATATAGTATAGACACCATTACTGCTATCTAATATAGTATAGCTGCCTTTACCGCTTTTATCTAATATAGTATAGATGCAGTTACTGCGGTTATCTAATATAGTATAGATGCCGTTACTGCTGTTATCTAATATAGTATAGATGCCATTATTGCTGTTATCTAATATAGTATAGATGCAGTTACTGCTGTTATCTAATATAGTATAGATGCAGTTACTGCTGTTATCTAATATAGTATAGATGCAGTTACTGCTGTTATCTAATATAGTATAGATGTCATTACTGCTGTTATGTTATATAGTATAGATGCAGTTACTGCTGTTATCTAATATAGTATAGATGTCATTACTGCTGTTATGTTATATAGTATAGATGCAGTTACTGCTGTTATCTAATATAGTATAGATGCCATTACTGCTGTTATGTTATATAGTACAGGTGCAATTACTTCTGTTATCTAATATAGTATAGATGCAGTTACTGCTGTTATCTAATATAGTATAGCTGCGGTTACTCCTGTTATCTAATATAGTATACATGCAGTTACTGCTGTTATCTAATCTAGTATGGCTGCCTTTACCGCTGTTATTTAATGCAGTATAGAAGCGTTACTGATGTTATCTAATATAGTATAGAAGCAGTTACTGCCGTTATGTAATACAGTATAGATGCCGTTACTGCCGCTATGTAATACAGTATAGATGCCGTAACTGCCGTTATATAATACAGTATAGATGCCGTTACTGCTGTTATCTAATATATTATAGATGACATTACTGCTGTTATCTAATATAGTATAGATGCAGTTACTGCTGTTATCTAATATAGTATAGATGCACTTACTGCTGTTATCTAATATAGTATAGATGCTATTACTGCTGTTATGTTATACAGTATAGATGCAGTTACTGCTGTTATCTAATATAGTATAGATGCAGTTACTGCTGTTATCTAATATAGTATAGATGCCATTACTGTTGTTATCTAATATAGTATAGATGCAGTTACTGCTGTTATCTAATATAGTATTGATGCACTTACTGCTGTTATCTAATATAGTATAGATGCAGTTACTGCTGTTATCTAATATAGTATAGATGCAGTTACTGCTGTTATCTAATATAGTATAGATGCCGTTATTGCTGTTATCTAATATAGTAAAGATGCAGTTACTGCTGTTATCTAATATAGTATAGATGCCATTACTGCTGTTATCTAATATAGTATAGATGCAGTTACTGCTGTTATCTAATATAGTATAGCTGCGGTTACTCCTGTTATCTAATATAGTATAGATGCAGTTACTGCTGTTATCTAATATAGTATAGATGCCGTTACTGCTGTTATCTAATATAGTATAGATGCCAGTACTGCTGTTATCTAATATAGTATAGATGCAGTTACTGCTGTTATCTAATATAGTATAGATGCAGTTACTGCTGTTATCTAATATAGTATAGATGCCGTTACTGCTGTTATGTTATATAGTATAGATGCAGTTACTGCTGTTATCTAATATAGTATAGATGCAGTTACTGCTGTTATCTAATATAGTATAGATGCCATTACTGTTGTTATCTAATATAGTATAGATGCAGTTACTGCTGTTATGTAATATAGTATAGATGCCATTACTGCTGTTATCTAATATAGTATAGATGCCATTACTGCTGTTATCTAATATAGTATAGATGCCATTACTGCTGTTATCTAATATAGTATAGATGCAGTTACTGCTGTTATCTAATATAGTATAGATGCAGTTACTGCTGTTTTCTAATATAGTATAGATGCCATTACTGCTGTTATGTTATATAGTATAGATGCAGTTACTGCTGTTATCTAATATAGTACAGGTGCAATTACTGCTGTTATCTAATATAGTATAGATGCAGTTACTGCTGTTATCTAATATAGTATAGCTGTGGTTACTCCTGTTATCTAATGTAGTATAGATGCAGTTACTGCTGTTATCTAATATAGTATAGATGCAGTTACTGCTGTTATCTAATATAGTATAGATGCAGTTACTGCTGTTATCTAATATAGTATAGGTGCTGTTACTGCTGTTATCTAATATAGTATAGGTGCAGTTACTGCTGTTATCTAATATAGTATAGATGTCGTTACTTCTGTTATGTTATACAGTATAGATGCAGTTACTGCTGTTATCTAATATAGTATAGGTGCAGTTACTGCTGTTATCTAATATAGTATAGGTGCAGTTACTGCTGTTATCTAATATAGTACAGGTGCAATTACTGCTGTTATCTAATATAGTATAGATGCAGTTACTGCTGTTATCTAATATAGTATAGGTGCAGTTACTGCTGTTATCTAATATAGTATAGGTGCAGTTACTGCTGTTATCTAATATAGTATAGATGCCGTTACTGCTGTTATGTTATATAATATAGATTGCCTTGCATAGGAGCACTTGAGGCCCTTAAAGCACTAGGTCGTTCTAGGGTGAAATACTGTCCTCTAGTAGAAACCTTTGGGGCCCCTCGGGCACCGGGGGCAGTCTAGGATAAAATCACCACCTCCACACAGCCCATATAGTTATACTGGGAAGCTTCCCCCATTACATGATGGCAGAGCTGTCCCAATCTGTGGGATTGGGGCTCCTATCATCAGGGGGGTACACTTCCAATCTCTTCACATCTGATAGCGTTATTATCCAGCCACAGAGCCTCTATCTGCCCCCATAGCATTTTCAGATGTAGCCGAGGGGCCCCAGGTTGGAGCGCAGCTACTCTGCATATACAACTATATATAAAGTCAGTACATACGGTAACTTATTATCACCCTCACTCCTTCTCCTGCAGATGCTGCTCCTATAAAATCCTGTAGGTTTGTACATGAATAGAGGAGCGGATGCACCTGAATATAAATTGGAGCTTAATCTCAGGCATTACAGTAATTTTCCCGCCATCTGTTTCTCTCTCCGCGCTAACAATCGCTCCTTCAATAGTCTTGTGCATTGTTGACCTTCCAGATGCCAGCCTAGCCATTCATGTGGGCGCAATGCACAAGACTGAGCAGCAGGTGGCAGTAAACAATAAACAAACACTGCCAGCCAAATACTGCACATACACAGGGGAGGGGGCATCTATACTGCACAGGGGGCATCTATACTGCACATACACAGGGGAGGGGGCATCTATACTGCACATACACAGGGGAGGGGGCATCTATACTGCACATACACTGGGGAGGGGGCATCTATACTGCACAGGGGGCATCTATACTGCACATACACAGGGGAGGGGGCTTCTATACTGCACAGGGGGCATCTATACTGCACATACACAGGGGAGGGGGCATCTATACTGCACATACACAGGGGAGGGGGCATCTATACTGCACAGGGGGCATCTATACTGCACATACACTGGGGAGGGGGCATCTATACTGCACAGGGGGCATCTATACTGCACATACACAGGGGAGGGGGCTTCTATACTGCACAGGGGACATGTATACTGCACATACACAGGGGAGGGGGCATCTATACTGCACAGGGGGCATCTATACTGCACATACACAGGGGAGGGGGCATCTATACTGCACATACACTGGGGAGGGGCATCTATACTGCACAGGGGGCATCTATACTGCACATACACAGGGGAGGGGGCATCTATACTGCACAGGGGGCATCTATACTGCACATACACAGGGGAGGGGGCATCTATACTGCACAGGGGGCATCTATACTGCACATACACAGGGGAGGGGGCATCTATACTGCACATACACTGGGGAGGGGCATCTATACTGCACAGGGGGCATCTATACTGCACATACACAGGGGAGGGGGCATCTATACTGCACAGGGGGCATCTATACTGCACATACACAGGGGAGGGGGCATCTATACTGCACAGGGGGCATCTATACTGCACATACACAGGGGAGGGGGCATCTATACTGCACATACACAGGGGAGGGGGCATCTATACTGCACATACACTGGGGAGGGGCATCTATACTGCACAGGGGGCATCTATACTGCACATACACAGGGGAGGGGGCATCTATACTGCACATACACAGGGGAGGGGGCATCTATACTGCACATACACTGGGGAGGGGCATCTATACTGCACAGGGGGCATCTATACTGCACAGGGGGCATCTATACTGCACATACACAGGGGAGGGGGCATCTATGCTGCACAGGGGGCATCTATACTGCACATACACAGGGGAGGGGGCATCTATACTGCACATACACAGGGGAGGGGGCATCTATACTGCACAGGGGGCATCTATACTGCACATACACAGGGGAGGGGGCATCTATACTGCACAGGGGGCATCTATACTGCACATACACAGGGGAGGGGGCATCTATACTGCACAGGGGGCATCTATACTGCACATACACTGGGGAGGGGCATCTATACTGCACAGGGGGCATCTATACTGCACATACACAGGGGAGGGGGCATCTATACTGCACAGGGGGCATCTATACTGCACATACACTGGGGAGGGGGCATCTATACTGCACAGGGGGCATCTATACTGCACATACACTGGGGAGGGGCATCTATACTGCACAGGGGGCATCTATACTGCACATACACTGGGGAGGGGGCATCTATACTGCACAGGGGGCATCTATACACAGCGCAGCAGACTGTATCACACAGGATAGGATCAGATACACAGCTCAGCAGTCAGTATCACACAGGATAGGATTAGATACACAGCTCAGCAGTCAGTATCACACAGGATAGGATCAGATACACAGCTCAGCAGTCAGTATCACACAGGATAGGATCAGATACACAGCTCAGCAGTCAGTATCACACAGGATAGGATTAGATACATAGCTCAGCAGACAGTATCACAGAGGATAGGATTAGATACAGAGCTCAGCAGACAGTATCACACAGGATAGGATTAGATACAGAGCTCAGCAGACAGTATCACACAGGATAGAATTAGATACACAGCTCAGCAGACAGTATCACACAGGATAGGATTAGATACAGAGCTCAGCAGACAGAATCACACAGGATAGGATTAGATGCACAGCTCAGCAGTCAGTATCACACAGGATAGGATTACATACACAGCTCAGCAGACAGTATCACACAGGATAGGATTAGATACACAGCTCAGCAGTCAGTATCACACAGGATGGGATTAGATACACAGCTCAGCAGACAGTATCACACAGGATAGGATTAGATACACAGCTCAGCAGACAGTATCACACAGGATAGGATTAGATACACAGCTCAGCAGTCAGTATCACACAGGATGGGATTAGATACACAGCTCAGCAGTCAGTATCACACAGGATAGGATTAGATACACAGCTCAGCAGACAGTATCACACATGATAGGATTAGATACACAGCTCAGCAGACAGTATCACACATGATAGGATTAGATACACAGCTCAGCAGACAGTATCACACATGATAGGATTAGATACACAGCTCAGCAGGCTGTATCACACAGGATAGGATTAGATACACAGCTCAGCAGGCTGTATCACACATGATAGGATTAGATACACAGCTCAGCAGGCTGTATCACACAGGATAGGATTAGATACACAGCTCAGCGGTCAGTATCACACAGGATGGGATTAGATACACAGCTCAGCGGTCAGTATCACACAGGATGGGATTAGATACACAGCTCAGCGGTCAGTATCACACATGATGGGATTAGATACACAGCTCAGCAGACAGTATCACACATGATGGGATTAGATACACAGCTCAGCAGACAGTATCACACATGATGGGATTAGATACACAGCTCAGCAGTCAGTATCACACAGGATAGGATTAGATACACGGCTCAGCAGACAGTATCACACATGATAGGATTAGATACACGGCTCAGCAGGCTGTATCACACAGGATAGGATTAGATACACAGCTCAGCAGTCAATATCACACAGGATGGGATTAGATACACAGCTCAGCGGTCAGTATCACACATGATGGGATTAGATACACAGCTCAGCGGACAGTATCACACATGATGGGATTAGATACACAGCTCAGCAGACAGTATCACACATGATGGGATTAGATACACAGCTCAGCAGACAGTATCACACATGATGGGATTAGATACACAGCTCAGCAGACAGTATCACACATGATGGGATTAGATACACAGCTCAGCAGACAGTATCACACATGATGGGATTAGATACACAGCTCAGCAGACAGTATCACACATGATGGGATTAGATACACAGCTTAGCAGACAGTATCACACATGATGGGATTAGATACACAGCTCAGCAGACAGTATCACACATGATAGGATTAGATACACAGCTCAGCAGACAGTATCACACAGGATAGGATTAGATACACAGCTCAGCAGACAGTATCACACAGGATAGGATTAGATACACAGCTCAGCAGACTATCACACAGGATAGGATTAGATACACAGCTCAGTAGACAGTATCACACAGGATAGGATTAGATACACAGCTCAGCAGTCAGTATCACACAGGATAGGATTAGATACACAGCTCAGCAGACAGTATCACACATGATAGGATGAGATACACAGCTCAGCAGACAGTATCACACAGGATAGGATTAGATACACAGCTCAGCAGACAGCATCACACAGGATAGGATTAGATACACAGCTCAGCAGACAGTATCACACATGATGGGATTAGATACACAGCTTAGCAGACAGTATCACACATGATGGGATTAGATACACAGCTCAGCAGACAGTATCACACAGGATAGGATTAGATACACAGCTCAGCAGACAGTATCACACAGGATAGGATTAGATACACAGCTCAGCAGACAGTATCACACATGATGGGATTAGATACACAGCTTAGCAGACAGTATCACACATGATGGGATTAGATACACAGCTCAGCAGACAGTATCACACATGATGGGATTAGATACACACGTCGGCAGATGTTATATTGGATGTGAAGCTGATGTTGTTGTTCTCTGGTTTCAGTTCCTGATAACCTGGTCCTGAGGCTCCTGGGTGAGCGCCTCAGCAGACTGGACTGTGCCACCCAGGGGTGGGTGCTGCATGGATTCCCGAGAGACGTAGAGCAGGCTGCGCTGCTGCAGGACGCCGGACATATCCCTAACAGGTAATGCCCCTCACCCCGGGGGCATCAGTGCTTTGGAGGGGAAGGGGCACTGATCATAACCCTGGAATCTGTGACATCACTGTTGGGGTTGGCTGCTACACATTATGGACCCTCTGTGCTTGCTGTCAATGAATGGAAACACTCATTCCCTACTTGCTACTGCTGAGGGTTGTTACAGCACATCCCCGGGGGATCCCGGCATCTCCCTGGCCGCTGTCCTGCCGTGTCATCCCTGTCGCTTCCAGTCTTGTAAAGCATCAGTCTCTCTCCTCCGCCGGAGCGCCGCCGCACATCTCATCCACGTGTCGCTTCACAAACAATCTCCTGCGCTGTTTCAACTCAATTTTCGGTGCGCTCAGATGTTTTATGGATATATTCCCTCTCCTGGCTGTAAATATTCACATTATCCTGTCCAGAGAGGAGAGGCTGATGAAGAGATCAGCGGCAGCGCGTCTCCTAATCACCGCCCTGGATCCAGGAATTCCCAAAATATGGAATATCCTCTCCTGCTCATTTACATTTCCTATAATACATGCAATATGTTCCTCCTTATTAAAGGGGCGTCCAGGGATTATGTTATGGACCACCACATCTGTGTGTCTGGTATGAAATCCAATTAAGACAATACAGCTGCAATACCGTACACAACCCACAGACAGGGGTGGCGCTGTTATGTTATGTGACTATAGTATGTTATGTGACTATAGTATGTTATGTGACTATAGTATGGTATGTTATGTGACTATAGTATGTTATGTGACTATAGTATGTTATGTGACTATAGTATGGTATGTTATGTGACTATAGTATGTTATGTGACTATAGTATGGTATGTGACTATAGTATGTTATGTGACTATAGTATGGTATGTGACTATAGTATGTTATGTGACTATAGTATGTTATGTGACTATAGTATGGTATGTGACTATAGTATGTTATGTGACTATAGTATGGTATGTGACTATAGTATGGTATGTTATGTGACTATAGTATGTTATGTTATGTGACTATAGTATGGTATGTTATGTGACTATAGTATGGTATGTGACTATAGTATGGTATGTGACTATAGTATGTTATGTGACTATAGTATGTTATGTGACTATAGTATGGTATGTGACTATAGTATGGTATGTGACTATAGTATGTTATGTGACTATAGTATGTTATGTGACTATAGTATGGTATGTGACTATAGTATGGTATGTGACTATAGTATGGTATGTGACTATAGTATGTTATGTGACTATAGTATGGTATGTGACTATAGTATGTTATGTGACTATAGTATGGTATGTGACTATAGTATGTTATGTGACTATAGTATGTTATGTGACTATAGTATGGTATGTGACTATAGTATGTTATGTGACTATAGTATGGTATGTGACTATAGTATGGTATGTTATGTGACTATAGTATGTTATGTGACTATAGTATGTTATGTGACTATAGTATGTTATGTGACTATAGTATGTTATGTGACTATAGTATGGTATGTAATGCGACTATAGTATGTTATGTGACTATAGTATGTTATGTGACTATAGTATGTTATGTGACTATAGTATGTTATGTGACTATAGTATGTTATGTGACTATAGTATGGTATGTTATGTGACTATAGTATGGTATGTTATGTGACTATAGTATGGTATGTTATGTGACTATAGTATGGTATGTGACTATAGTATGGTATGTTATGTGACTATAGTATGGTATGTTATGTGACTATAGTATGTTATGTGACTATAGTATGTTATGTGACTATAGTATGTTATGTGACTATAGTATGTTATGTGACTATAGTATGTTATGTGACTATAGTATGGTATGTGACTATAGTATGTTATGTGACTATAGTATGGTATGTGACTATAGTATGTTATGTGACTATAGTATGTTATGTGACTATAGTATGGTATGTGACTATAGTATGTTATGTGACTATAGTATGGTATGTGACTATAGTATGGTATGTTATGTGACTATAGTATGGTATGTTATGTGACTATAGTATGGTATGTTATGTGACTATAGTATGTTATGTGACTATAGTATGGTATGTTATGTGACTATAGTATGTTATGTGACTATAGTATGGTATGTTATGTGACTATAGTATGTTATGTGACTATAGTATGTTATGTGACTATAGTATGTTATGTGACTATAGTATGTTATGTGACTATAGTATGGTATGTGACTATAGTATGGTATGTGACTATAGTATGTTATGTGACTATAGTATGTTATGTGACTATAGTATGTTATGTGACTATAGTATGTTATGTGACTATAGTATGTTATGTGACTATAGTATGTTATGTGACTATAGTATGTTATGTGACTATAGTATGTTATGTGACTATAGTATGTTATGTGACTATAGTATGGTATGTGACTATAGTATGGTATGTGACTATAGTATAGTATGGTATGTGACTATAGTATGGTATGTGACTATAGTATGGTATGTGACTATAGTATGGTATGTGACTATAGTATGTTATGTGACTATAGTATGTTATGTGACTATAGTATGTTATGTGACTATAGTATGGTATGTGACTATAGTATGGTATGTGACTATAGTATGTTATGTGACTATAGTATGTTATGTGACTATAGTATGTTATGTGACTATAGTATGTTATGTGACTATAGTATGGTATGTGACTATAGTATGTTATGTGACTATAGTATGTGATGTGACTATAGTATGTGATGTGACTATAGTATGTGATGTGACTATAGTATGGTATGTGACTATAGTATGGTATGTGACTATAGTATGGTATGTGACTATAGTATGGTATGTGACTATAGTATGGTATGTGACTATAGTATGGTATGTGACTATAGTATGGTATGTGACTATAGTATGGTATGTGACTATAGTATGGTATGTGACTATAGTATGGTATGTGACTATGGTATGTGACTATAGTATGTTATGTGACTATAGTATGTTATGTGACTATAGTATGGTATGTGACTATAGTATGTTATGTGACTATAGTATGGTATGTGACTATAGTATGGTATGTGACTATAGTATGTTATGTGACTATAGTATGTTATGTGACTATAGTATGTTATGTGACTATAGTATGGTATGTGACTATAGTATGGTATGTGACTATAGTATGGTATGTGACTATAGTATGTTATGTGACTATAGTATGTTATGTGACTATAGTATGGTATGTGACTATAGTATGTTATGTGACTATAGTATGGTATGTGACTATAGTATGGTATGTGACTATAGTATGGTATGTGACTATAGTATGGTATGTGACTATAGTATGTTATGTGACTATAGTATGGTATGTGACTATAGTATGTTATGTGACTATAGTATGGTATGTGACTATAGTATGGTATGTGACTATAGTATGTTATGTGACTATAGTATGGTATGTGACTATAGTATGTTATGTGACTATAGTATGGTATGTGACTATAGTATGTTATGTGACTATAGTATGGTATGTGACTATAGTATGGTATGTGACTATAGTATGGTATGTGACTATAGTATGTTATGTGACTATAGTATGTTATGTGACTATAGTATGGTATGTGACTATAGTATGGTATGTGACTATAGTATGTTATGTGACTATAGTATGTTATGTGACTATAGTATGTTATGTGACTATAGTATGGTATGTGACTATAGTATGGTATGTGACTATAGTATGTTATGTGACTATAGTATGTTATGTGACTATAGTATGTTATGTGACTATAGTATGGTATGTGACTATAGTATGGTATGTGACTATAGTATGTTATGTGACTATAGTATGTTATGTGACTATAGTATGGTATGTGACTATAGTATGTTGTATACTCTGTTGCAATGTATCAGTCTGGATTCCAGAGACACATTGTAACAAACCCCCAGCCCAGCCCTGTTTCCATTTACTGACAGCAAGCAGGAATCTTTGTAATGATAAAGGATAACGATGAAGTTGTTTGCGGTTGCTGCCGCCATGTCAGTCCCTGATTGACGCGGCGGCTGGCGGTCAAATGACTGACCCCATTTCATGGGGATTACGCGGGCGATGAGTTTGGGGGTGCAGGGGGGATGTGAGCAGATGTGTGGGGGGGCTGCAGCATCTGCTCACAGCGCGGTGTTGACTCTACAAGAGGCAGGATTGTTCCCCGGGCGGATTAAGCACAATAAACAGCTTATTAATAAAGACTTGAACCGCAGAATGGAGCCGAAATCTGCCGCCAAATCCTGCGCCTGCGAGAGGTTAATAACACCATTACTAGCGGCTCAATCCCGCCAGCGCGCCGGGAGCGCCGCTAAGCCTTCTCTTACTCCCCGTTAATTGAGCTAATAAAACCTCGCTGACCCGTCCGTGCCGCCATTATCTGCCAGTTTACCGAGACTGGACTGGAATATTTATCTTCCGATATGGATTCCACCCGCGCGCCCCGGATCTCCCGATCTGCGCTCAATCTCCCACCATCACCAGCGCCGCTAATAATGGACCTTAATTGGATTCACAGACGGCAGATAATTACAGATCCTGATGGAGAGTTTTAGAGAGGGATTTGAAATTAAGTGAACCCCCCCCCCCCTCCCCCCTAGTATGGTATTTACACCCATTGACAGTCTGCAGCAATGAAGGGGTTAATAGGAGACTAAATCCATTGTAAACCTTCCCTGTTCAGTGAAAAATTGAATGTGAGTGATTACTCCTGGATTTATCTGATTCTAAAGGCTCAGCTTGTGCTTCTGCCTGCAGAAAATCAGAGCTGCAGTGTAAAGCAAGGAGGAGACAAAGCAGGAGCCTATGACAATTCAGTCTGAGGAAGCAGAGCTGCAGTATAAAGCATGGAGGAGAGAAAGCAGGAGCCTATGGCAATTCAGCCTGAGGAAGCAGAGCTGCAATATAAAGCATGGAGGAGAGAAAGCAGGAGCCTATGGCAATTCAGCCTGAGGAAGCAGAGCTGCAATATAAAGCATGGAGGAGAGAAAGCAGGAGCCTTTGGCAATTCAGCCTGAGGAAGGGGAGCTGCAATATAAAGCATGGAGGAGACAAAGCAGGAGCCTATGACAATTCAGCCTGAGGAAGCAGAGCTGCAATATAAAGCATGGAGGAGAAAAAGAAGGAGCCTATGGCAATTCAGACTGAGGAAGCAGAGCTGCAGTATAAAGCATGGAGGAGACAAAGCAGGAGCCTATGACAATTCAGCCTGACGAAGGGGAGCTGCAGTATAATGCATGGAGGAGAGAAAGCAGGAGCCTATGGCAATTCAGCCTGAGGAAGCAGAGCTGCAATATAAAGCATGGAGGAGAGAAAGAAGGAGCCTATGGCAATTCAGCCTGAGGAAGGGGAGCTGCAATATAAAGCATGGAGGAGACAAAGCAGGAGCCTATGACAATTCAGCCTGACGAAGCAGAGCTGCAATATAAAGCATGGAGGAGAGAAAGAAGGAGCCTATGACAATTCAGCCTGAGGAAGCAGAGCTGCAATATAAAGCATGGAGGAGAGAAAGCAGGAGCCTATGACAATTCAGCCTGAGGAAGCAGAGCTGCAATATAAAGCATGGAGGAGAGAAAGAAGGAGCCTATGGCAATTCAGCCTGAGGAAGCAGAGCTGCAATATAAAGCATGGAGGAGAGAAAGAAGGAGCCTATGGCAATTCAGACTGAGGAAGCAGAGCTGCAGTATAAAGCATGGAGGAGACAAAGCAGGAGCCTATGACAATTCAGCCTGACGAAGGGGAGCTGCAGTATAATGCATGGAGGAGAGAAAGCAGGAGCCTATGGCAATTCAGCCTGAGGAAGCAGAGCTGCAATATAAAGCATGGAGGAGACAAAGCAGGAGCCTATGACAATTCAGCCTGAGGAAGGGGAGCTGCAATATAAAGCATGGAGGAGAAAAAGAAGGAGCCTATGGCAATTCAGCCTGAGGAAGGGGAGCTGCAATATAAAGCATGGAGGAGACAAAGCAGGAGCCTATGACAATTCAGCCTGACGAAGGGGAGCTGCAGTATAAAGCATGGAGGAGACAAAGCAGGAGCCTATGACAATTCAGCCTGACGAAGGGGAGCTGCAGTATAAAGCATGGAGGAGACAAAGCAGGAGCCTATGACAATTCAGCCTGAGGAAGCAGGAGGTGGGGATGGTGTTGTAGAGGATTCGCCCCAAATTCAGTTCTGAACAGGAGCCACATTCCTATGGGTACATTCAGTGTCTACAGGGATCTTTTCTTCCATAAACAGCACCACTCTCATCCACAGGTTGTGTCTAGTATTGCACCCCAGATCTCACTGAGCTGCAATACTACACATGACCCATAGACGGGTGTGGCGCTGTTTATGTTATGGAAAGGCTGGCCTTAGGCCATTCTGGGGTCTTATAGGAACAATTTTATTATAAAAAGTGTCAGGGCAGGAGTGTTGGTGAGTGTCAGTATTTGTGCTGCAGTCTTTGGTTTACTCCTCATTGTTTACTGGAGTCATTTGGCCACATGTATCAGAACTTGAGTGGGGTCCCTGGACTCGCCGGTGGGCCCTCTGTAGGACCCAGAGTATTTTTGGGGGTCTACCTGTCACCTGGGTCTCACCCCGATCTTATGTGATGTCCCCGGATCACCTGCGCTCAGTGATATTTCCTGACTTTCCACAGGAACAGACGCAGACGTGATTGGCGCACGCTCTCCATAAAGGTCAGGCCATTAAACCGCGCTGATGGGGAAAGTGCCGGGCGCGGCGTCGCCGTTCCTCCAAATCTTTGAGAACCGAGGAGCTAAAACTTGGCAGAGCTGTTGTACGGGAGACGCGCGCTCTCCTCTGACCCCGTAGCATTTCCATCAGCGCCAAGACGCTGCCTGCGCTTTGAAGCCCTCGCGCCTGAGAGGGTCCGCGAATTACATCTGCAGGAGACAAGAGCGGGTCAGCGCCGCCTCCGCCAGGGTTAAAACTTAGTTTATGAGAGTCTGTTACTCAGTTTGCAGAAGCAATTACTCTGCAATGTGCACTGTACCCAGCACAGGTGCCCCCGCACAGGGGGGAGACCGTAAACTATTGCAGGGAAGGGGTTAATACAGAAAATCGATATCACATTAAAGGAGGCTGAAAGCTTTGAGGAGGCCACGAGGCGCAAAATGCCTCATCCTCGAGACCAATAGAAGGTGCTGAGGTGTGAGATATAGGGGGTGTGGGCCCAGGGTCAGGGGCGTAACTTTAGGGGGGTGCAGAGGTTGCGATTGCACTAGGGCCCAAGAGGTTTAGGGGGCCCTTATGGTGTCACTTTTCTATATGGGAAGACTATTACTATAGTCCAAACATTATAGTCGGGGGCCTGGCACAGACTTTGCACTGGGGCCCATCAGCTTCTAGTTACGCCCCTGCCCAGGGTGGTCTAGTCCCCTACCTGGTCTGTGTCAGGGATGAGCAACCTACTGGTCTCCAGTGACCCATCCAGGGGCGGGCATCACCTGGAATACAGTGCTATGACTAGGGGTCGTCCAATGTACATGGGCACTAGATGGTGCATTGGAGTGATTAGCACAGCGCCGTGTTCTTACATCTGTCATAGTGATGCTAATATTCAGAAGGACCCTCCAGCATTGTGCCCAGGGGTCCCCTAATCGAACCCTGTCATAAACCCAGCCATACATCATACTATAGCTTAGAGACATGGCCATGGTGCACTACAAGTCCCAGCACCGCTACACTATAGCTTATGCCTGCAGCTAGTAGGAGAGACGTCACAGATTACAATGATAACTGGTACAATCCCAGGATAAAGGGGGGTCCCCCTGGCACCCATCCCTCAGTATCTGCAATATTAGGCTCTTGCCGGACCCCTCCTCCCCATCTCTCGGCTCAGGCAGCGATCAGACGTATTTACCCTGGAAATTGCTATTGACAAAGTTGAATAAATGTTTTCCATGCGACGAGTGTGAGGGCCCCTAGAGGCCGCCCGGGGAGCTGGAGCGGAGAGATGGAGACGAGACCATCCCACTGGGGTCATGTCAACACGGGCACGGGTCGAAATCCCATCATTGCTTCATACATAATGTCAAACATTGCTGCACTGCAAGTCCCAGCATGCCCTGCAACCCCCTGCCTGTCCTGCTGGGACTTGTGGTTCCTTCACTGCCTCATACATAATGTAATCCCTAAATACAGCAGAAGATAAATGCACCACAAGTCCCAGCATGGACTGCTACCCCTTGCCTATCCTGCCGGGACTTGTGGTTCTGATCCAGCATGACCCACCTAGTTCTAGTGCATTGGGTTAGGGTAAAGCTGCCTTTCAGCAATAATAACCTCCTGTTTTTATGCAAATTATCCAATAAACGTGATAAATACGGAGAACTAGAACTAGTCTTGCACTTGCTGCTTTAACCCCGCCCCTTGTGCACTTACAGGCTCAGCCGCACTGAATCTTCATGAATATATGAGGAATAGCTGATGGATATTACACCCCCGGTCATGAATAGTCATGTTCTTCCCTCTAGGTTGTGAGACTGGGAAGTGTCAATCAATGGAGATGGATAAGGGCCAAATTATTGGGACCCAAAATCCATCACTGTCCCCCTCAACACCTGCAGCACAAGATGGACGCCATCCCCATTGTATGTAGAGCTGTGGTCGCCCAGCGCTGCCGAGGTCTCCGCATTCATCTCCCTCTCAAATCTGGGACACCAAACTTTATTTGCCCCAAGTCAAAAAAAAAAATTGTGTTATTAAAGATAAAGCTCCATATTCTGTGCCCCAGGACACGTCCCCCCTGACCGCTCCTTCATGTGATTATATAGTCATATATTATATAGCAGCATGGCGAATATCCGCAGAGCCGCTCTCCAGAGATCTGATGCCCAGAGGCGGCGGGATGTTTATAGAGACGTCCTGCATCATATTACTCTGAAGTCTGATTCATGGAGAGCCATCAGAAAAGATGGAGAGTCTGTATCACCGACAACACAGGTAGAGACCCAACAGAGCACCCATGCTGACCCCTGACCACTGCTGGCTATGATAGAAAGGTGTCAGGACACACAGGACATGGCAGCTCGATGTGTATGGGGGGTGTAGTCACAGAGGGGTCAGAGCACCCATGCTGACCCCTGACCACTGCTGGCTATGATAGAGAGGTGTCAGGACACACAAGACATGGCAGCTCGCTGTGTATGGGGGGTGTAGTCACAGAGGGGTCAGAGCGCCCATGCTTACCCCTGACCACTACTGGCTATGATAGAAAGGTATCAGGACACACAGGACATGGCAGCTTGCTGTGTATGGGGGGTGTAGTCACAGAGAGGTCAGAGCGCCCATGCAGACCCCTGACCACTGCTGGCTATGATAGAAAGGTGTAAGGACACACAGGATATGGCAGCTCGCTGTGTATGGTAGGTGTAGTCACAGAGGGGTCAGAGCACCCATGCTGACCCCTGACCACTGCTGGCTATGATAGAAAGGTGTCAGGACACAGGACGTGGCAGCTCGTTGTGTATGGGGGGGTGTAGTCACAGAGGGGTCGGAGCGCCCATGCTGACCCCTGACCACTGCTGGCTATGATAGAATGGTGTCAGGACACACAGGATATGGCAGCTCGCTGTGTATGGGGGGTGTAGTCACAGAGGGGTCAGAGCACCCATGCTGACCCCTGACCACTGCTGGCTATGATAGAGATGTGTCAGGACACAGGACACGGCAGCACCCTGTGTATGGGGATGTAGTCACAGAGGGGTCAGAGCGCCCATCTGACTCCTGACCACTGCTGGCTATGATAGAAAGGTGTCAGGACACACAGGACATGGCAGCTCGCTGTGTATGGGGGGTGTAGTCACAGAGAGGTCAGAGCGCCCATGCCGACCCCTGACCACTGCTGGCTATGATAGAAAGGTGTCAGGACACACAAGACATGGCAGCTCGCTGTGTATGGGGGGTGTAGTCACAGAGGGGTCAGAGCACCCATGCTGACCCCTGTCCACTGCTGGCTATGATAGAAAGGTGTCAGGACACACAGGACATGGCAGCTCGCTGTGTATGGGGGTGTAGTCACAGAGGGGTCAGAGCACCCATGCTGACCCCTGACCACTGCTGGCTATGATAGAAAGGTGTCAGGACACACAGGACATGGCAGCTTGCTGTGTATGGGGGGTGTAGTCACAGAGAGGTCAGAGCGCCCATGCTGACCCCTGACCACTGCTGGCTATGATAGAAAGGTGTCAGGACACACAGGATATGGCAGCTCGCTGTGTATGGGGGGTGTAGTCACAGAGGGGTCAGAGCACCCATGCTGAACCCTGACCACTGCTGGCTATGATAGAGAGGTGTCAGGACACAGGACACGGCAGCACCCTGTGTATGGGGATGTAGTCACAGAGGGGTCAGAGCGCCCATGCTGACTCCTGACCACTGCTGGCTATGATAGAAAGGTGTCAGGACACACAGGACATGGCAGCTCGCTGTGTATGGGGGTGTAGTCACAGAGGGGTCAGAGCACCCATGCTGACCCCTGACCACTGCTGGCTATGATAGAAAGGTGTCAGGACACACAGGACATGGCAGCTTGCTGTGTATGTGGGTGTAGTCACAGAGGGGTCAGAGCACCCATGCTGACCCCTGACCACTGCTGGCTATGATAGAAAGGTGTCAGGACACACAGGACATGGCAGCTTGCTGTGTATGGGGGGTGTAGTCACAGAGAGGTCAGAGCGCCCATGCTGACCCCTGACCACTGCTGGCTATGATAGAAAGGTGTCAGGACACACAGGACATGGCAGCTCGCTGTGTATGGGGGTGTAGTCACAGAGGGGTCAGAGCACCCATGCTGAACCCTGACCACTGCTGGCTATGATAGAAAGGTGTCAGGACACACAGGATATGGCAGCTCGCTGTGTATGGGGGGTGTAGTCACAGAGGGGTCAGAGCACCCATGCTGAACCCTGACCACTGCTGGCTATGATAGAGAGGTGTCAGGACACAGGACACGGCAGCACCCTGTGTATGGGGGGTGTAGTCACAGAGGGTTCAGAGCTCCCATGCTGACCCCTGCTGGCTATGATAGAAAGGTGTCAGGACACACAGGACATGGCAGCTCGTTGTGTATGGGGGATGTAGTCACAGAGGGGTCAGAGCGCCCATGCTGACTCCTGACCACTGCTGGCTATGATAGAAAGGTGTCAGGACACACAGGACATGGCAGCTCGCTGTGTATGGGGGGTGTAGTCACAGAGAGGTCAGAGCGGCCATGCTGAACACTGCTTGCTATGATAGAAAGGTGTCAGGACACACAGGACATGGCAGCTCGCTGTGTATGGGGGATGTAGTCACAGAGGGGTCAGAGCGGCCATGCTGACCCCTGACCACTGCTGGCTATGATAGAAAGGTGTCAGGACACACAGGACATGGCAGCTCGCTGTGTATGGGGGGTGTAGTCACAGAGGGGTCAGAGCGCCCATGCTGACCCCTGACCACTGCTGGCTATGATAGAAAGGTGTCAGGACACACAGGACATGGCAGCTCGCTGTGTATGGGGGTGTAGTCACAGAGGGGTCAAAGCGCCCATGCTGACCCCTGACCACTGCTGGCTATGATAGAAAGGTGTCAGGACACACAGGACATGGCAGCTCGCTGTGTATGGGGGTGTAGTCACAGAGGGGTCAGAGCGCCTACGCTGACCCCTGACCAATACTGGCTATGATAGAAAGATGTCAGGACACACAGGACATGGCAGCTCGCTGTGTATGGGGGTGTAGTCACAGAGGGGTCAAAGCGCCCATGCTGACCCCTGACCACTGCTGGCTATGATAGAAAGGTGTCAGGACACACAGGACATGGCAGCTCGCTGTGTATGGGGGGTGTAGTCACAGAGGGGTCAGAGCGCCCATGCTGACCCCTGACCACTGCTGGCTATGATAGAAAGGTGTCCGGACACACAGGACATGGCAGCTCGCTGTGTATGGGGGTTTAGTCACAGAGGGGTCAGAGCACCCATGCTGACCCCTCACCCCTGCTGGCTATGATAGAAAGGTGTCAGGACACACAGGACATGGCAGCTCGCTGTGTATGGGGGGTGTAGTCACAGAGGGGTCAGAGCGCCCATGCTGACCCCTGACCACTGCTGGCTATGATAGAAAGGTCTCAGGACACACAGGACATGGCAGCTCGCTGTGTATGGGGGTAGTCACAGAGAGGTCAGAGCGCCCATGCTGACCCCTGACCACTGCTGGCTATGATAGAAAGGTGTCAGGACACACAGGACATGGCAGCTCGCTGTGTATGGGGGGTGTAGTCACAGAGGGGTCAGAGCACCCATGCTGACCCCTGACCACTGCTGGCTATGATAGAAAGGTGTCAGGACACACAGGACATGGCAGCTCGCTGTGTATGGGGGGTGTAGTCACAGAGGAGTCAGAGCGCCCATGCTGACCCCTGACCACTGCTGGCTATGATAGAAAGGTGTCAGGATACACAGGACATGGCAGCTCGCTGTGTATGGGGGGGTGTAGTCACAGAGGGGTCGGAGCTCCCATGCTGACCCCTGACCACTGCTGGCTATGATAGAAAGGTGTCCGGACACACAGGACATGGCAACTCGCTGTGTATGGGGGGTGTAGTCACAGAGGGGTCAGAGCGCCCATGCTGACCCCTGACCACTGCTGGCTATGATAGAGGGGTGTCAGGACACACAGGACATGGCAGCCCGCTGTGTATGGGGGGTGTAGTCACAGAGGGGTCAGAGCGTCCATGCTGACCACTGCTGGCTATGATAGAGGGGTGTCAGGACACACAGGACATGGCAGCTCGCTGTGTATGGGGGTGTAGTCACAGAGGGGTCAGAGCGCCCATGCTGACCCCTGACCACTGCTGGCTATGATAGAAAGGTGTCAGGACACACAGGACATGGCAGCTCGCTGTGTATGGGGGTGTAGTCACAGAGAGGTCAGAGCGCCCATGCTGACCCCTGACCACTGCTGGCTATGATAGAAAGGTGTCAGGACACACAGGACATGGCAGATCGCTGTGTATGGGGGGTGTAGTCACAGAGGGGTCAGAGTGCCCATGCTGACCCCTGACCACTGCTGGCTATGATAGAAAGGTGTCAGGACACACAGGACATGGCAGCCCGCTGTGTATAGCGGTGTAGTCACAGAGGCGTCAGAGCCCCCATGCTGACCCCTGACAACTGCTGGCTATGATAGAAAGGTGTCAGGACACACAGGACATGGCAGCTCGCTGTGTATGGGGGGTGTAGTCACAGAGGGGTCAGAGCACCCATGCTGACCCCTGACCACTGCTGGCTATAATAGAAAGGTGTCAGGATACACAGGACATGGCAGCTCGCTGTGTATGGGGGGGTGTAGTCACAGAGGGGTCAGAGCGCCCATGCTGACCCCTGACCACTGCTGGCTATAATAGAAAGGTGTCAGGACACACAGGACATGGCAGCTCGCTGTGTATGGGGGGTGTAGTCACAGAGGGGTCAGAGCGCCCATGCTGACCCCTGACCCCTGCTGGCTATGATAGAAAGGTGTCAGGACACACAGGACATGGCAGCTCGCTGTGTATGGGGGGTGTAGTCACAGAGGAGTCAGAGCGCCCATGCTGACCCCTGACCACTGCTGGCTATGATAGAAGGGTGTCAGGACACACAGGACATGGCAGCCCGCTGTGTATGGGGGGTGTAGTCACAGAGGGGTCAGAGCGTCCATGCTGACCACTGCTGGCTATGATAGAAAGGTGTCAGGACACACAGGACATGGCAGCTCGCTGTGTATGGGGGGTGTAGTCACAGAGAGGTCAGAGTGCCCATGCTGACCCCTGACCACTGCTGGCTATGATAGAAAGGTGTCAGGACACACAGGACATGGCAGCCCGCTGTGTATAGCGGTGTAGTCACAGAGGCGTCAGAGCCCCCATGCTGACCCCTGACAACTGCTGGCTATGATAGAAAGGTGTCAGGACACACAGGACATGGCAGCTCGCTGTGTATGGGGGGTGTAGTCACAGAGAGGTCAGAGCGCCCATGCTGACCCCTGACCACTGCTGGCTCTGATAGAAAGGTGTCAGGACACACAGGACATGGCAGCCCGCTGTGTATGGGGGGTGTAGTTACAGAGGCGTCAGAGCCCCCATGCTGACCCCTGACCACTGCTGGCTATGATAGATAGGTGTCAGGACACACAGGACATGGCAGCTCGCTGTGTATGGGGGGTGTAGTCACAGAGGGGTCAGAGCACCCATGCTGACCCCTGACCACTGCTGGCTATGATAGAAAGGTGTCAGGACACACAGGACATGGCAGCTCGCTGTGTATGGGGGGTGTAGTCACAGAGAGGTCAGAGCACCCATGCTGACCCCTGACCACTGCTGGCTATGATAGAAAGGTGTCAGGACACACAGGACATGGCAGCCCGCTGTGTATGGGGGGTGTAGTCACAGAGGGGTCAGAGCGTCCATGCTGACCACTGCTGGCTATGATAGAAAGGTGTCAGGACACACAGGACATGGCAGCTCGCTGTGTATGGGGGGTGTAGTCACAGAGAGGTCAGAGTGCCCATGCTGACCCCTGACCACTGCTGGCTATGATAGAAAGGTGTCAGGACACACAGGACATGGCAGCCCGCTGTGTATAGCGGTGTAGTCACAGAGGCGTCAGAGCCCCCATGCTGACCCCTGACAACTGCTGGCTATGATAGAAAGGTGTCAGGACACACAGGACATGGCAGCTCGCTGTGTATGGGGGGTGTAGTCACAGAGGGGTCAGAGCGCCCATGCTGACCCCTGACCACTGCTGGCTATGATAGAAAGGTGTCAGGACACACAGGACATGGCAGCTCACTGTGTATGGAGGGTGTAGTCACAGAGGGGTCAGAGCACCCATGCTGACCCCTGACCACTGCTGGCTATGATAGAAAGGTGTCAGGACACACAGGACATGGCAGCTCACTGTGTATGGAGGGTGTAGTCACAGAGGGGTCAGAGCACCCATGCTGACCCCTGACCACTGCTGGCTATGATAGAAAGATGTCAGGACACACAGGACATGGCAGCTCGCTGTGTATGGGGGGTGTAGTCACAGAGGGGTCAGAGCACCCATGCTGACCCCTGACCACTGCTGGCTATGATAGAAAGGTGACAGGACACACAGGACATGGCAGCTCGCTGTGTATGGGGGGTGTAGTTACAGAGGCGTCAGAGCCCCCATGCTGACCCCTGCTGGCTATGATAGAAAGGTGTCAGGACACACAGGACATGGCAGCTCGCTGTGTATGGGGGGTGTAGTCACAGAGGGGTCAGAGCACCCATGCTGACCCCTGACCACTGCTGGCTATGATAGATAGGTGTCAGGACACACAGGACATGGCAGCTCGCTGTGTATGGGGGGTGTAGTCACAGAGGGGTCAGAGCACCCATGCTGACCCCTGACCACTGCTGGCTATGATAGATAGGTGTCAGGACACACAGGACATGGCAGCTCGCTGTGTATGGGGGGTGTAGTCACAGAGGGGTCAGAGCACCCATGCTGACCCCTGACCACTGCTGGCTATGATAGAAAGGTGTCAGGACACACAGGACATGGCAGCTCGCTGTGTATGGGGGGTGTAGTCACAGAGAGGTCAGAGCACCCATGCTGACCCCTGACCACTGCTGGCTATGATAGAAAGGTGTCAGGACACACAGGACATGGCAGCTCGCTGTGTATGGGGGTGTAGTCACAGAGGGGTCAGAGCACCCATGCTGACCCCTGACCACTGCTGGCTATGATAGAAAGGTGTCAGGACACACAGGACATGGCAGCTCGCTGTGTATGGGGAGGTGTAGTCACAGAGGGGTCAGAGCGCCCATGCTGACCCCTGACCACTGCTGGCTATGATAGAAAGGTGTCAGGACACACGTTACCATAAAAACAATTCGTAGACTCCTCCTGAAATCCTCTGTGCTGCGGTTCCAGCCGCCACGTGTAGTGGAGTCCCCGGCGCCCTCTGATTCCCGCCATCACGTGGCCTCTTCCTTGTGTCTATATTTTCGGATGCCCGCTGCCCCCTCCAGCACCAGGAGACCTCCCCTCGCTACCATCAACAATAATTAGGCTTGTAAGTCTAATGGAAAAAGTCATGTCTAATTACCCGGCTGAAGCGCCAATTATACCATTAACCGTCGCCGCTCGGCGCTAATAACGAGGGGACAGCGCTCATTTGCATAGCATTAAGCTAATTGACTTAGTAGCTGCAGGGCGGACGGCGCTCGAGATGGCGAGATTTCATTACGGAAAGGATAGCGATGACTGCAGACGAGAGCGTTCACCTGACAGTTCTTATTAATTAACGGCTATCTCGTTACCCGCCGTGTCAGACCCCTTTATACCGCACTCACCCCGCCCCCCCCTTATCTGCCCCTAATGAAAGCTGAGATAACTGCGCTAATTGTAGCCGGTAATTAATTATAAAGGGACGGAGGCAGCGCCACGGATCTGGTCTCACCGCAGCGAGGGGCCAGCAGCTGCTTGTGAATAGGCCAAAGGACGGACGCAGCTTCTTGTCAATCTCATGCAAATGTGAACAGCTCTCTATTACCACCATTTGAGTATTTATAGAGGGATCAGATCCCACCTGCAACGTACAAGAAAGATCCGTCCTGCCAGGGGATCGGGTTATGGAAAACTGGGAGGAGAAGTTTTATAAGAGGTATATCCCTGTACATAGGGGGCAGTATTATAGTAGTTATATTCCTGTACATAGGGGGCAGTATTATAGTAGTTATATCCCTGTACATAGGGGGCAGTATTATAGTAGTTATATTCCTGTACATAGGGGGCAGTATTATAGCAGTTATATTCCTGTACATAGGGGGCAGTATTATAGTAGTTATATTCCTGTACATAGGGGGCAGTATTATAGCAGTTATATTCTTGTACATAGGGGGCAGTATTATAGTAGTTATATTCCTGTATATAGGGGGCAGTATTATAGTAGTTATATTCCTGTACATAGGGGGCAGTATTATAGTAGTTATATATTCCTGTACATAGGGGCAGTATTATAGTAGTTATATTCCTGTACATAGGGGGCAGTATTATAGTAGTTATATTCCTGTACATAGGGGGCAGTATTATAGTAGTTATATTCTTGTACATAGGGGGCAGTATTATAGTAGTTATATTCCTGTACATAGGGGGCAGTATTATAGTAGTTATATCCCTGTACACAGGGGGCAGTATTATAGTAGTTATATTCCTGTACATAGGGGGCAGTATTATAGCAGTTATATTCTTGTACATAGGGGGCAGTATTATAGTAGTTATATTCTTGTACATAGGGGGCAGTATTATAGTAGTTATATTCCTGTACATAGGGGGCAGTATTATAGTAGTTATATTCTTGTATATATGGGGCAGTGTTATAGTAGTTATATTCCTGTACATAGGGGGCAGTATTATAGTAGTTATATTCTTGTACATAGGGGGCAGTATTATAGTAGTTATATTCCTGTACATAGGGGGCAGTATTATAGTAGTTATATCCCTGTACATAGGGGGCAGTATTATAGTAGTTATATCCCTGTACATAGGGGCAGTATTATAGTAGTTATATTCCTGTACATAGGGGGCAGTATTATAGTAGTTATATCCCTGTACACAGGGGGCAGTATTATAGTAGTTATATCCCTGTACATAGGGGCAGTATTATAGTAGTTATATTCTTGTACATAGGGGGCAGTATTATAGTAGTTATATTCCTGTACATAGGGGGCAGTATTATAGTAGTTATATTCCTGTACATAGGGGGCAGTATTATAGTAGTTATATTCTTGTACATAGGGGGCAGTATTATAGCAGTTATATTCCTGTACATAGGGGGCAGTATTATAGTAGTTATATTCCTGTACATAGGGGGCAGTATTATAGTAGTTATATTCTTGTACATAGGGGGCAGTATTATAGTAGTTATATTCCTGTACATAGGGGGCAGTATTATAGTAGTTATATTCCTGTACATAGGGGGCCGTATTATAGTAGTTATATTCTTGTACATAGGGGGCCGTATTATAGTAGTTATATTCCTGTACATAGGGGACAGTATTATAGTAGTTATATTCCTGTACATAGGGGGCAGTATTATAGTATTTATATTCTTCTACATAGGGGGCAGTATTATAGTAGTTATATTCTTGTACATAGGGGGCAGTATTATAGTAGTTATATTCCTGTACATAGGGGGCAGTATTATAGTAGTTATATTCCTGTACATAGGGGGCAGTATTATAGTAGTTATATTCCTGTACATAGGGAGCAGTATTATAGTAGTTATATTCCTGTACATAGGGGGCAGTATTATAGTAGTTATATTCCTGTACATAGGGGGCAGTATTATAGTAGTTATATTCTTGTACATAGGGGGCAGTATTATAGTATTATAGTAGTTATATTCCTGTACATAGGGGGCAGTATTATAGTAGTTATATTCCTGTACATAGGGAGCAGTATTATAGTAGTTATATTCTTGTACATAGGGGTCAGTATTATAGTAGTTATATTCCTGTACATATGGGGCAGTATTATAGTAGTTATATTCCTGTACATAGGGAGCAGTATTATAGTAGTTATATTCCTGTACATAGGGGGCAGTATTATAGTAGTTATATTCCTGTACATAGGGGGCAGTATTATAGTAGTTATATTCTTGTACATAGGGGGCAGTATTATAGTAGTTATATTCCTGTACATAGGGGGCAGTATTATAGTAGTTATATTCCTGTACATAGGGAGCAGTATTATAGTAGTTATATTCTTGTACATAGGGGGCAGTATTATAGTAGTTATATTCCTGTACATAGGGGGCAGTATTATAGTAGTTATATTCCTGTACATATGGGGCAGTATTATAGTAGTTATATTCCTGTACATAGGGGGCAGTATTATAGTAGTTATATTCCTGTACATAGGAGGCAGTATTATAGTAGTTATATTCTTGTACATAGGGGGCAGTATTATAGTAGTTATATCTCTGTACATAGGGGGCAGTATTATAGTAGTTATATTCCTGTACATAGGGAGCAGTGTTATAGTAGTTATATTCTTGTACATAGGGGGCAGTATTATAGTAGTTATATTCCTGTACATAGGGGGCAGTATTATAGTAGTTATATTTCTGTACATAGGAGGCAGTATTATAGTAGTTATATTCTTGTGCATAGGGGGCAGTATTATAGTAGTTATATTCCTGTACATAGGGGGCAGTATTATAGTAGTTATATTCCTGTACATAGGAAGCAGTATTATAATAGTTATATTCTTGTACATAGGGGGCAGTATTATAGTAGTTATATTCCTGTACATAGGGGGCAGTATTATAGTAGTTATATTCCTGTACATAGGGAGCAGTATTATAGTAGTTATATTCTTGTACATAGGGGGCAGTATTATAGTAGTTATATTCCTGTACATAGGGGGCAGTATTATAGTAGTTATATTCCTGTACATATGGGGCAGTATTATAGTAGTTATATTCCTGTACATAGGGGGCAGTATTATAGTAGTTATATTCCTGTACATAGGAGGCAGTATTATAGTAGTTATATTCTTGTACATAGGGGGCAGTATTATAGTAGTTATATTCTTGTACATAGGGGGCAGTATTATAGTAGTTATATTCTTGTACATAGGGGGCAGTATTATAGTAGTTATATTCCTGTACATAGGGGCAGTATTATAGTAGTTATATTCTTGTACATAGGGGGCAGTATTATAGTAGTTATATTCCTGTACATAGGGGGCAGTATTATAGTAGTTATATTCTTGTACATAGGAGGCAGTATTATAGTAGTTATATTCTTGTACATAGGGGCAGTATTATAGTAGTTATATTCTTGTACATAGGGGGCAGTATTATAGTAGTTATATTCCTGTACATAGGGGGCAGTATTATAGTAGTTATATTCTTGTACATTGGAGGCAGTATTATAGTAGTTATATTCTTGTACATAGGGGGCAGTATTATAGTAGTTATATCTCTGTACATAGGGGGCAGTATTATAGTAGTTATATTCCTGTACATAGGGGGCAGTATTATAGTAGTTATATTCCTGTACATAGGGAGCAGTATTATAGTAGTTATATTCTTGTACATAGGGGGCAGTATTATAGTAGTTATATTCCTGTACATAGGGGGCAGTATTATAGTAGTTATATTCTTGTACATAGGGGGCAGTATTATAGTAGTTATATTCCTGTACATAGGGGGCAGTATTATAGTAGTTATATTCCTGTACATAGGGGGCAGTATTATAGTAGTTATATTCTTGTACATAGGGGGCAGTATTATAGTAGTTATATTCCTGTACATAGGGGGCAGTATTATAGTAGTTATATTCCTGTACATAGGGGGCAGTATTATAGTAGTTATATTCTTGTACATAGGGGGCAGTATTATAGTAGTTATATTCTTGTACATAGGGGGCAGTATTATAGTAGTTATATTCCTGTACATAGGGGGCAGTATTATAGTAGTTATATTCCTGTACATATGGGGCAATTTTTATTAGTATAAAACAAACATAAATACAGAAATACTTTTTCCATCAAAATAAATCATAGATCATTCAGTATAAATCATACATGTTCATAAAAATTAAAATTTATATTAAATGTAACTTAAGAGTCCATTTTGGCTGAAAGGGAAAAAAAGAAAAACGTAAGAAAACAAATGCATCCACATTATATAATCGGACATATTTCATTCTAGATGGATGTTCCTCCAGAGTCTTATATTCTGCCCCTTCTTCCTGACCTCTAATGACCGGATCCACCTGAGCTCGGACATGATGAGGCTTATGGCCTTATTATGGTGGAAGTCCTCGCTATGTATGGACACTCTGGTTCTCATGTGCCAGTGATAGTACTTGATGACCTGTATAACTATGTACATGGTCTCCTGGTTGAAGTTATGTACAGTAGGTGTCACACCATACAGCATCTCGGGGTACCTGAGGGACTGCAGTGATGGGATTCTTAGCTTGGTGGATATGTCACGCCAGATGTTCCGTCCACCCCAGCACTCTGATATAAAGTGGACCATTGTCTCCTCTGTCTGACACCCGAGGGGACACATACGATCTGCCACACTGAGGAACTTAAGATTCCCCCTGACAAACAGTTTCCCCTGTAATGAGAGCCAGGCGATGTCACAAAACTTATGGGGCAGCCTCCGACCATTCAGAAACCTCAGACTGTCCTTTAGTGTGGTGGTTGGACAGTCTGGAAGTGCCAGCTGCAGAGAATAGAAGGTCCTACAGACTCTGGAGTACAGATCTCTCCTGGTATTACTTTCAATAAAAGACTTGTCTATCCCCCATTTCCTTAAACACCTGAGACCATACTCCAGATACTGGGGGAGGAAGCCAGGAGTCCATCGGCCCCTCTTGAGACTGCCGCCTCGCATCCAGGATTCTGCAAAAGGCAATATCCAGTCCCTGACACTACTTACCCACAGGAGACCATTATTTGAGTCCAAGCTTCCAAAATTAACTTTCAGAAACACGGAGTCAAAGAAAACCCTTGGATTTAACATATCCAGCCCACCCTCTCTCCTCTGCAGGTAGGTGATCCCTCTTTTTACTGGGTTCAACCTGTTCCCCCATAAAAGCTGGAAGAACAGGCTAAAGAGCCTAGCGGAGAAAGATTCTGGCAATGGAAATACGACAGAGACGTAGAGGAAGACAGGGACCAGGTAAGTCTTCATCAGAGTAACCCTTTCTCTATAGGTCAGCCTCCAGTTCTTCCATCGCTGAACCTTTACATTTCCGGCTTCCAACTTCTCCTCCCAGTTTAGTGCAGAATTATCTTCCCTCCCGAATTTAACCCCAAGGATTTTAATATGGGTGGAGGCCTTTACAAACTGTGGCAGATCAAAGCCAGGAGCAGTATCCAATGTCCAGAAAGCTTGACTCTTCTCAAGGTTGACCAGAGACCCGGAGGCCTCTGAGTAACTTCTGATGGCTGCAGATAACATCTCCACCTCACGAGGTTCAGATATCACCACAGTCACATCATCCGCGTAGGCGACTACCTTCAAAGGCAAGCAATGGGGGACCGGCACCCCCTGAAAATCACACCGCTGCAGTGATCTCAGGAACGGATCGATGGCAAACACATACAGCAGTGGACTCAGAGGACAACCTTGTCGCACCCCGGCCTCTACCCTGAAAGTGTCACCCTGCCAACCATTGATCAGAGGAAAGCTCTTCGCCTCACTGTACAAAGTTCTCAGCCAATCTATAAATTGTCCCGGAATACCGTACTTTGATAAAGTGGCCCATAGATAATCATGATCAACCCTGTCAAAGGCTTTAGCCTGGTCCAGACCTACAACATATCTCCCACACCTCAGAGCTTTACATCTCTCAAACATCTCTCTTATAGAGATGACTGCTCCAGAGATGTTCCACCCTTTTACCGTGCCGTACTGAGAGCCTGCCAACAGTGCCGGGGACAAACAGACTAATCTACAGAATAGAATTTTTGCCAGAATTTTCCTATCAACATTCAAGAGGGCGATCGGCCTCCAGTTCTTGATGTCACTAGGCTCCTTACCTTTAGACAGCAGGATTAGCGATGAGACCCTCATGGATGGAGGCATCAGGTGATTTTCTAGACAATTGGTAAACACATCCACAAGGATCGGAGCTAAGAGGTCTCTGAACTTCTTATAAAATTCTGCTGTAATACCGTCAAGACCTGGTGCCTTCTTCAGATGTAACTTATCAATGGCCTCTTTAACCTCCTCCTCTGTTATTCCTGCTGTCAAAGGAGAAAAACCCAATTCCCTAGTATCAGGGCCTGGAGTTGCCTCCAAGAATTGGGTCACTTTTTCATTATCCAAAGCCTTCTTCTGAAACAAGTCAGTATAGTAAGATCTCACCACTCCCAGGATTCCCTCCCGAGACTCTTGTAAAACGCCCTGGGAGTCAGTGAGACCTATGATCAGTTTCTTCTCTACACGCTCCCGGCAATTGTCAAATGGATCCGGTGCCCCTCGGGTGCCATAGTCACGTTCGACTACCAGGGAGGTGTACCTACTGTACTGATACTGCCTTATCTCAGATTTCAGCCGGTCAATCCTTTGTTGGTCATCCCCACCCGCCGAATAGAGTGACTCCAATTCTTTACGCAGTCTCAGATACTGGCTGTACTTACTTCTCCCCTTCTTAATTGACAGTCTCTGCAAGAGGGATCGGATCTCCTCCTTGACGTCCTCCCACCAGTCGGCCATGTTGTCATAAAAATCCACTCTTTCCAGTTGATGCAGCAAAAAAGATGAAATGTATTCCTGGACAGAAATATCATCTAACAGACTAGAATTTAGTCTCCATAGTCCTCTTCCAACATCAGGATACTTAGAGGAACCCAAACAAAAATATAAGGCAAAGTGATCCGAATATGGGACAGTTCTTTCCATTCTCTCACTGATGGCTTCAGTAGGACTCACCAGAGCTAGATCTATCCTGCTGCTGCGTCCTGCACAGGTGTAGGTGAACTTTGGACTCCTACCACCCTGTACAAAAACATCAGACAGGCCAGCCTGCTGAATAATACTGTTTAGGACCTTACAGTCCCTGGTAAGGGGCCTACCGTTCCTGTCCCTGGTGGTAGTGGTGGCATTAAAGTCCCCAGCCATGATGACTGGAATAGACGTGAATAGATAAGGCTTCACATCATTAAAAAGCTGAGTCCTTTTGGTCACTGTCTGTGGGCCATAGATGTTAATGAGCCGGAGTCTTCTGCCTCTGATGGTGACCTCTAGCAGCAGGCACCGTCCCATCGATACCTCGGTGAGTCTGTGGACGGTGACATTGTGGGTGTTAAACAAGATGGAGACTCCGGCATAAGGCTCCACAGCCAGCGACCAAAAGGAAGGACCAGACTGCCAATCTCTCTCCGCCTCTCGTATGAGACCCAAGGTGTTTAATCGGGTCTCCTGTAAGAAAAACACATCGGCATTGAGATATCTTAGATGATCATACACAACATGTCTGGTCCTTCTAGCCCTAATACTATTCACATTGCTGGTGACCACAGAAAGATGGAAGTCTGCCATTAGAAAAAGAAGAAGAAAGATCATCCCCATCATCATAAATCAGAGTCAGAGTTGTCTTCCTGACTACCGGTTTCCATATCCCATACTGACTGAGACTCGGCATGAAGCGGTTTCCTTTTTGTGGGAGGATCTCCCCCTGGGTCATCATCATACTCGTCCATCATGCGCTTCAGTTCTCTCTCAATCTCCTCCTCCCCATCTGACTCGGACAGTACGCTGTACCTATTACTGGTTACAGTAACATCAACCTGACTCTGCATTTTCATTTTAGAGGGTTTTTGGACAGTGGTCCACGCACTCTCGGGTTTTCTGGTGCTCTTATCCTTCTTCCTCTTTTTAACACTATTATTTTCCCTAGTGGTCGGTGTCAGTTCGGGGGAAGGGACAGGCACTGGTTGCTCTATAGGCTGCTCCACTACCTCCATGTCTCCATCTGTGTTACCGGTCCCCGGATGGTCCGGGGCAGCACCACTAATATCCGGGGTCTCTGGCACAGTACACACTGACCCTGACAATATGGCTTCCTCCTCCTGCTCCTCATCTGGCACATCTGCCCCTTCCATCAGGTCTTCATCGGGGAGGTCCCTACAGATGTTGTGCCAGGCTTCAGGACAGTCCCTATGGGGATGACCGATTTGACCACATAGCCTGGGCTGACCGACATAAAAGCACACACCCTTCTCTCTGCCGATAAAGAAGGAGTTAGGGAGGTGATGGGTGATGTTCTGGTTCTGATGTAATTTAACCAGGACCCTCCACCCCCCGGTCCAGATTCCATCCTCATCCCCGGTCTTGGTCATGTCTGACATGAGGGTGCAATGTCTCTTGAGCCATATGATGATGTCCTGAGGGGGGACAGACTCGTTCCAGAACATTATGGTGACAATCGCTGTATCTAGTTTGGAGATGGGAATGAAACTAAACTTGTTCCACCCCTCAGTATGTCTGTAGCGGGGTTGTTGAGCCCAGAACCGGTCCAGATTAGACATCAGCTTGAAGCTGATATCATACCCCTGTCTGTCAGGCAGATTTATTACTGCCAGGATGTCGGCTGGCTGGAAACCCATCTGGGTGCATAACATATCCCTCACCACGTGCCTCCTGTCAGGCAGATCCTCCTTAGCCCCTCTATGCCTAAACCTGACAACGTTCCTCCTTTTGAAAGCCTGGCCAGTGTAATGGGTGCTGGAGGAGAAAAATGGGGAACCCCGACTCCATGCATTACCTGATGACTGACCCCTGTCCTGCTGTGGGGGATGTGTGGGCCGGGGACCATCAGTAGTAGGGGGCTGCTGACCACCCGGACCATGGGGCTCTGCTGTCTGTGGTGTAACTAAGGGGGGGAACTCCTCAGCCGTAGATTGACCCGCTCCCTCCACAACAACATCAGTGCCCTCTGTGTCTCCAGTTTCCATAGACTGCACCTGAGATGCCTGCTCAGCTAGGACATTATCCACAGAGACATTAGCAATTTCAGACACTTCAGTAACAGAAATATCAGCAATTTCAGACACTTCAGTAACAGAAATATCAGCAATTCCAGACATATCAGCAACACTATTACGAGCATTAAGCTCCTGCAGATCACAGTCCTGAATGTCCTGCTCAGATACACCCCTCACCACACAGTTCTGTGTAGATACACCCTGAGGTGCTACAGAGTTACCTTCTGGCGGGAGTCCAGAGTGCTCCTGAAGTGCACTGCCACCTGGGACTTGTGGTGTCTCCTCCACTTCACTGCTGTTATCAGGTAATAGTCCACGGACAGCTGGAACTTGCAGTGCCTCTCCAGAGGTTGCTGGGACTTGTGGTACCTCACCAGTGGTTGCTGGGACTTGTGGTCCCTCACCAGCGGTTGCTGGGACTTGTGGTGCCTCACCAGCGGTTGCTGGGACATGTGGTGCCTCACCAGCGGTTGCTGGGACATGTGGTGCCTCACCAGCGGTTGCTGGGACATGTGGTGCCTCACCAGCGGTTGCTGGGATGTGTGGTGCCTCACCAGCGGTTGCTGGGACATGTGGTGCCTCACCAGCGGTTGCTGGGATGTGTGGTCCATCACCAGCGGTTGCTGGGACGTGTGGTGCATCACCAGCGGTTGCTGGGACGTGTGGTGCATCACCAGCGGTTGCTGGGACCTGTGGTGCATCACCAGTAGTTGCTGGGACTTGTGGTGCATCACCATGGGTTGCTGGGACGTGTGGTGCATCACTGGGAGCTGCTGCAGGACTTGGCTGTTGCTGTCTTTTCTTATACACGACTCCCTCCTCAAAAGGCAGAGTAGCTGGTTGCAGTATGGGTCTCACATGGGGCTGTGGGGTCTCACACCTGGATGTTGAGGCCTGGTCTCTCTCAAACCTTTGTTGGTTCCTGTATGTCTCTCCCACTGGTCCCATCTGCTCAATAGTGGCCTCCATCTCCTGCACAATGTCAGCCAGTTGTTTGGCCAGTGAGTCCAGCTTCTTGTCTAGCAGGACCTGCTTCCCGGGGTTTGCTGCCCTCAGTTTGTAAGTGCAGTCTATCTGTTTCTGCAGGTGAAGTTTCTGGATTTTGAGCGTCTCCATTTTCCTCACCAGTGCTGGGATCTGAGCGGCCAGCTGGAGCTCCGGTGATGGGGGCTGGAGCTCAGGTGATGGGGGCTGGAGCTCAGGTGATGGGGGCTGGAGCTCAGGTGATGGGGGCTGGAGCTCAGGTGATGGGGGCTGGAGCTCTGGTGATGGGGGCTGGAGCTCTGGTGATGGGGGCTGGAGCTCCGGTGATGGGGGCTGCAGTTTGCTGCTGAGATGTTTGCTTGCAGGCCTGGATCCTGTAGCCGCACTACCACCGCTCTTTCCTGGCCCCTGAGATTTTGGCACAGAGTCCTGGGACTTCTGGTGTTTTGCGGTCGCTGTAACTGCACTGGGGTCACAAACTGCTGATGGGCGATTGAGCCCCGGATGTTTTGCAGACACAACATTGGTGGTACCTCTAGATGTTCCTTCCTGGCCGCCTTTGGTCTCCTTCCCAGCCTGCATTCCCCCAGACCTTGTGCGCTCCACTGGTAACATAACTCGCTGCTGCAGGTTCTCCTGGATGGTCTGCCTCTCCAGTGATGTCCTCCTCTGCCTGCCCGGGGTGGAGGTGGATGGTCTGCCTCTCCAGTGATGTCCTCCTCTGCCTGCCCGGGGTGGAGGTGGATGGTCTGCCTCTCCAGTGATGTCCTCCTCTGCCTGCCCGGGGTGGAGGTGGATGGTCCCCCTGAGGCCTGGGATGGAGGCTGCTGCACACTCTGCATGTTTCTTACTCTTGGACTTTCCAACAGCTTACTTTTACTTTCAGTCATACCTGGCTTCACCAGGTTCTTACATGTTCCTACTTCCACACTGACTGTCCTTCCATTACTGGAACTTGCACTGCTGCCACTGCTGCTTCCTTCCATGAAGACTTTTGGATTTACATCCCTTTCTTGAGCTGGCTGGTTGCTGTTTGCCAGATTAGGCCTTGGAGCCTGGGCCTTGCTTGGGGAGCTTCCCCACCCAGGGTGGCCCCGCCCTGGGCTGTCTCCAGACATGCAGAGGTCTCAGGAGCTCAAATCACTCACAACCTCACCTCTAGGAGGCAGTATTATAGTAGTTATATTCCTGTACATAGGGGGCAGTATTATAGTAGTTATATTCTTGTACATAGGGGGCAGTATTATAGTAGTTATATTCTTGTACATAGGGGGCAGTATTATAGTAGTTATATTCCTGTACATAGGGGGCGGTATTATAGTAGTTATATTCTTGTACATAGGGGGCAGTATTATAGTAGTTATATTCATGTACATAGGGGGCAGTATTATAGTAGTTATATTCCTGTACATAGGGGGCAGTATTATAGTAGTTATATTCCTGTACATAGGGGCAGTATTATAGTAGTTATATTCCTGTACATAGGGAGCAGTATTATAGTAGTTATATCCCTGTACATAGGGGGCAGTATTATAGTAGTTATATTCTTGTACATAGGGAGCAGTATTATAGTAGTTATATTCCTGTACATAGGGAGCAGTATTATAGTAGTTATATTCCTGTACATAGGGGGCAGTATTATAGTAGTTATATTCCTGTACATAGGGAGCAGTATTATAGTAGTTATATTCTTGTACATAGGGGGCAGTATTATAGTAGTTATATTCCTGTACATAGGGGGCAGTATTATAGTAGTTATATTCCTGTACATATGGGGCAGTATTATAGTAGTTATATTCCTGTACATAGGGGGCAGTATTATAGTAGTTATATCTCTGTACATAGGAGGCAGTATTATAGTAGTTATATTCTTGTACATAGGGGGCAGTATTATAGTAGTTATATTCCAGTACATAGGGGGCAGTATTATAGTAGTTATATTCCTGTACATAGGAGGCAGTATTATAGTAGTTATATTCTTGTGCATAGGGGGCAGTATTATAGTAGTTATATTCCTGTACATAGGGGGCAGTATTATAGTAGTTATATTCTTGTACATAGGGGGCAGTATTATAGTAGTTATAGTCTTGTACATAGGGGGCAGTATTATAGTAGTTATATTCCTGTACATAGGGGGCAGTATTATAGTAGTTATATTCCTGTACATAGGGGCAGTATTATAGTAGTTATATTCCTGTACATAGGGGGCAGTATTATAGTAGTTATATTCCTGTACATAGGGGGCGGTATTATAGTAGTTATATTCTTGTACATAGGGGGCAGTATTATAGTAGTTATATTCATGTACATAGGGGGCAGTATTATAGTAGTTATATTCCTGTACATAGGGGGCAGTATTATAGTAGTTATATTCCTGTACATAGGGGCAGTATTATAGTAGTTATATTCCTGTACATAGGGAGCAGTATTATAGTAGTTATATCCCTGTACATAGGGGGCAGTATTATAGTAGTTATATTCTTGTACATAGGGAGCAGTATTATAGTAGTTATATTCCTGTACATAGGGAGCAGTATTATAGTAGTTATATTCCTGTACATAGGGGGCAGTATTATAGTAGTTATATTCCTGTACATAGGGAGCAGTATTATAGTAGTTATATTCTTGTACATAGGGGGCAGTATTATAGTAGTTATATTCCTGTACATAGGGGGCAGTATTATAGTAGTTATATTCCTGTACATATGGGGCAGTATTATAGTAGTTATATTCCTGTACATAGGGGGCAGTATTATAGTAGTTATATCTCTGTACATAGGAGGCAGTATTATAGTAGTTATATTCCTGTACATAGGGAGCAGTATTATAGTAGTTATATTCTTGTACATAGGGGGCAGTATTATAGTAGTTATATTCCAGTACATAGGGGGCAGTATTATAGTAGTTATATTCCTGTACATAGGAGGCAGTATTATAGTAGTTATATTCTTGTGCATAGGGGGCAGTATTATAGTAGTTATATTCCTGTACATAGGGGGCAGTATTATAGTAGTTATATTCTTGTACATAGGGGGCAGTATTATAGTAGTTATAGTCTTGTACATAGGGGGCAGTATTATAGTAGTTATATTCCTGTACATAGGGGGCAGTATTATAGTAGTTATATTCCTGTACATAGGGAGCAGTATTATAGTAGTTATATTCTTGTACATAGGGGGCAGTATTATAGTAGTTATATTCCTGTACATAGGGGGCAGTATTATAGTAGTTATATTCCTGTACATAGGGAGCAGTATTATAGTAGTTATATTCTTGTACATAGGGGGCAGTATTATAGTAGTTATATTCCTGTACATAGGGGGCAGTATTATAGTAGTTATATTCCTGTACATATGGGGCAGTATTATAGTAGTTATATTCCTGTACATAGGGGGCAGTATTATAGTAGTTATATTCCTGTACATAGGAGGCAGTATTATAGTAGTTATATTCTTGTACATAGGGGGCAGTATTATAGTAGTTATATTCTTGTACATAGGGGGCAGTATTATAGTAGTTATATTCTTGTACATAGGGGGCAGTATTATAGTAGTTATATTCCTGTACATAGGGGCAGTATTATAGTAGTTATATTCTTGTACATAGGGGGCAGTATTATAGTAGTTATATTCCTGTACATAGGGGGCAGTATTATAGTAGTTATATTCTTGTACATAGGAGGCAGTATTATAGTAGTTATATTCTTGTACATAGGGGGCAGTATTATAGTAGTTATATCTCTGTACATAGGGGGCAGTATTATAGTAGTTATATTCCTGTACATATGGGGCAGTATTATAGTAGTTATATTCCTGTACATAGGGGGCAGTATTATAGTAGTTATATTCCTGTA
This sequence comes from Engystomops pustulosus, assembly GCF_040894005.1. Lineage (NCBI taxonomy): Eukaryota > Metazoa > Chordata > Amphibia > Anura > Leptodactylidae > Engystomops > Engystomops pustulosus. The sequence goes on from NC_092419.1 coordinate 108,800,214, forward strand.
CATAGGAGGCAGTATTATAGCAGTTATATTCTTGTACATAGGGGGCAGTATTATAGTAGTTATATTCTTGTACATAGGGGGCAGTATTATAGTAGTTATATTCTTGTACATAGGGGGCAGTATTATAGTAGTTATATTCCTGTACATAGGGGCAGTATTATAGTAGTTATATTCTTGTACATAGGGGGCAGTATTATAGTAGTTATATTCCTGTACATAGGGGGCAGTATTATAGTAGTTATATTCTTGTACATAGGGGGCAGTATTATAGTAGTTATATTCCTGTACATAGGGGGCAGTATTATTGTAGTTATATTCCTGTACATAGAGGGCAGTATTATAGTAGTTATATTCCTGTATATTGGGGGCAGTATTATAGTAATTATATTCCTGTACATAGGGGCAGTATTATAGTAGTTATATTCTTGTACATAGGGGGCAGTATTATAGTAGTTATATTCCTGTACATAGGGAGCAGTATTATAGTAGTTATATTCTTGTACATAGGGGGCAGTATTATAGTAGTTATATCTCTGTACATAGGGGGCAGTATTATAGTAGTTATATTCTTGTACATAGGGGGCAGTATTATAGTAGTTATATTCCTGTACATAGGGGACAGTATTATAGTAGTTATATTCTTGTACATAGGGGGCAGTATTATAGTAGTTATATTCTTGTACATAGGGGGCAGTATTATAGTAGTTATATCTCTGTACATAGGGGGCAGTATTATAGTAGTTATATTCTTGTACATAGGGGGCAGTATTATAGTAGTTATATTCTTGTACATAGGGGGCAGTATTATACTAGTTATATTCTTGTACATAGGGGGCAGTATTATAGTAGTTATATTCCTGTACATAGGGGACAGTATTACAGTAGTTATATTCCTGTACATAGGGGACAGTATTATAGTAGTTATATTCTTGTACATAGGGGGCAGTATTATAGTAGTTATATCTCTGTACATAGGGGGCAGTATTATAGTAGTTATATCTATGTACATAGGGGGCAGTATTATAGTAGTTATATTCTTGTACATAGGGGGCAGTATTATAGTAGTTATATTCTTGTACATAGGGGGCAGTATTATAGTAGTTATATCTCTGTACATAGGGGGCAGTATTATAGTAGTTATATTCTTGTACATAGGGGGCAGTATTATAGTAGTTATATTCTTGTACATAGGGGGCAGTATTATACTAGTTATATTCTTGTACATAGAGGGCAGTATTATAGTAGTTATATTCTTGTACATAGGGGGCAGTATTATAGTAGTTATATTCCTGTACATAGGAGGCAGTATTATAGTAGTTATATTCTTGTACATAGGGGGCAGTATTATAGTAGTTATATTCCTGTACATAGGGGGCAGTATTGTAGTAGTTATATTCTTGTACATAGGGTGCAGTATTATAGTAGTTATATTCCTGTACATAGGGGGCAGTATTGTAGTAGTTATATTCTTGTACATAGGGGGCAGTATTATAGTAGTTATATTCCTGTACATAGGGGGCAGTATTATAGTAGTTATATTCCTGTACATAGGGGGCAGTATTATAGTAGTTATATTCCTGTACATAGGGGGCAGTATTATAGTAGTTATATTCTTGTACATAGGGGGCAGTATTATAGTAGTTATATTCTTGTACATAGGGGGCAGTATTATAGTAGTTATATTCTTGTACATAGGGGGCAGTATTATAGTAGTTATATCTCTGTACATAGGGGGCAGTATTATAGTAGTTATATTCTTGTACATAGGGGGCAGTATTATAGTAGTTATATTCCTGTACATAGGGGGCAGTATTGTAGTAGTTATATTCTTGTACATAGGGGGCAGTATTATAGTAGTTATATTCCTGTACATAGGGGGCAGTATTATAGTAGTTATATTCCTGTACATAGGGGGCAGTATTATAGTAGTTATATTCCTGTACATAGGGGGCAGTATTATAGTAGTTATATTCTTGTACATAGGGGGCAGTATTATAGTAGTTATATTCTTGTACATAGGGGGCAGTATTATAGTAGTTATATTCTTGTACATAGGGGGCAGTATTATAGTAGTTATATCTCTGTACATAGGGGGCAGTATTATAGTAGTTATATTCTTGTACATAGGGTGCAGTATTATAGTAGTTATATTCCTGTACATAGGGGGCAGTATTGTAGTAGTTATATTCTTGTACATAGGGGGCAGTATTATAGTAGTTATATTCCTGTACATAGGGGGCAGTATTATAGTAGTTATATTCCTGTACATAGGGGGCAGTATTATAGTAGTTATATTCTTGTACATAGGGGGCAGTATTATAGTAGTTATATTCTTGTACATAGGGGGCAGTATTATAGTAGTTATATCTCTGTACATAGGGGGCAGTATTATAGTAGTTATATTCTTGTACATAGGGGGCAGTATTATAGTAGTTATATTCCTGTACATAGGGGGCAGTATTGTAGTAGTTATATTCTTGTACATAGGGTGCAGTATTATAGTAGTTATATTCCTGTACATAGGGGGCAGTATTGTAGTAGTTATATACTTGTACATAGGGGGCAGTATTATAGTAGTTATATTCCTGTACATAGGGGGCAGTATTATAGTAGTTATATTCCTGTACATAGGGGGCAGTATTATAGTAGTTATATTCCTGTACATAGGGGGCAGTATTATAGTAGTTATATTCCTGTACATAGGGGGCAGTATTATAGTAGTTATATTCTTGTACATAGGGGGCAGTATTATAGTAGTTATATTCTTGTACATAGGGGGCAGTATTATAGTAGTTATATTCTTGTACATAGGGGGCAGTATTATAGTAGTTATATTCTTGTACATAGGGGGCAGTATTATAGTAGTTATATCTCTGTACATAGGGGGCAGTATTATAGTAGTTATATTCTTGTACATAGGGGGCAGTATTATAGTAGTTATATTCTTGTACATAGGGGGCAGTATTATACTAGTTATATTCTTGTACATAGGGGGCAGTATTATAGTAGTTATATTCTTGTACATAGGGGGCAGTATTATACTAGTTATATTCTTGTACATAGAGGGCAGTATTATAGTAGTTATATTCTTGTACATAGGGGGCAGTATTATAGTAGTTATATTCTTGTACATAGAGGGCAGTATTATAGTAGTTATATTCTTGTACATAGGGGGCAGTATTATAGTAGTTATATTCCTGTACATAGGAGGCAGTATTATAGTAGTTATATTCTTGTACATAGGGTGCAGTATTATAGTAGTTATATTCCTGTACATAGGGGGCAGTATTGTAGTAGTTATATTCTTGTACATAGGGGGCAGTATTATAGTAGTTATATTCCTGTACATAGGGGGCAGTATTATAGTAGTTATATTCCTGTACATAGGGGGCAGTATTATAGTAGTTATATTCCTGTACATAGGGGGCAGTATTATAGTAGTTATACTCTGGTACAGTGGCGGTGAACCTATGGCACTGGTGCCAGAGGTAGCACTCCAAGCTCTTTTTGTGGCTACCAGGGCCATCACCCCAGCATACCAGACAGGACTCAAAGAATTTTCCTGCATTTCAAGCAACTTAAAAGATGCTGTAGAATGTGTAGAATTATCTTTTGAGGACCTCCCGCTGGCCCCATGATTCTCTTTGTACAGAGGGACACTGGAAAGAAGCTACAATGATGCAAATTTTAGATATATAAACTACTTTACTTATTAATAATATTTTGTAACTAATTTGCTGTAATAATCACTTATGCGTCTGAAATCCTCCCACGGGGTTAATAATTAATTTTCTCTAAACCCCCCCCCCCCCTCTCTGTGAAGGCATCTGGCTCTGCGAGTGTCAGTGAGATGTAAGACAAAAGACTGTGTTCTGCTGGTGGCTTTTAATCATGTAATTGCCTGGTGACATTTAACACGGTGGCTTAGTGTTACCCCCGCGGTATAATGAGGGTAGGAGGATCCGGCGCGTCCTGCGCCCCCCCCTGCCCCGCAGCAGACGGCCTTCTGCGGGGAGAGCACTTTAACTACAGCGAAGTTTGGCCGAGCTTCTACATATTACAGCGGCGACACGCACACACACAATTGAAGTATTTGAAGGCGATGAAATATGCATGGCTATCGGTGACAGCGCCATAAAGTCAGGCAATTAGGCGCGTAATCCGAGCCGCGCGCAGCCCATGGCAAGGAAGCCGCACTTCTCTATTAGTTAAATGCATTTTGTAGGGTCCTCATTCCATCAAATCAACTAACACTTCCTTTAATTGGCTGATAAATTATACAGCGGGGCCCATTACCATTTAATAACGGGTAAACATTCCTGGGGCCCCGCGCTGTAAAGTCGGGAGCCCGCTCATTAATTCCTTAATTTCAGCTGATGGAAGGAGCCGCTCGCACTGTCAGCCTCCGGCGATGAAATGAGGGATAAGGAAAATTTAGAAGAAGGAGAAGATGAGATGGGGGGGGCGCTAAGGAACGGAGATAAAAAAAACTTTATTTTCTAACATCTGTGTGGGGAAGTGGATGTGCGCGGCGCTGTCAGCCCCCCGGATGAGTGACAGCGGTGGCGGAGGCAGTAAACAGCCCATCTTGTTCTATTACCCCCCGCCCCACTCTGTCCCCATGAATATTTCATTACAGGACGCATAAATATTCATCCTAATCGCTCACTACAGTCGTTATTATTTCTGTTTTCTGACAAACTCCCATAAAATATTCAGCAAGGTTTTTTTTTTTAGTTTTGGTTTTAAATGACATTTACACACATGATTGTCGCCGCTGACGGGGAAGGGGTTTTTTCTTAGTTTCTAGGGGAGGGAAATCCTAATTCCGCTCTTAACGACAGGAAATGGGACGTCAGATTTGATGAGATTATTAGATTATTGGATTATGAAATTAAACACTCTGTGCCCCCCCCCCCCATATTTGTAGTATCCGAGATGATCAATGGGTTAATGCATGTGATGTGGGGTTTGCGTCTTGTACTACTACTACTACTCCTATTCTCCAGATCCTGGACCATGCAGGATCTCACCCACCCAGTCACTTATCAGTCACTTTCTTAGGCTTCTGCACTGCTCACCAGGTCAGGCGCCGTGCACTGTATAGTGGCTGTGCTTGGTATTGCATCTCAGCTCCTTTCACTGCAATGAGACTGTGACTGGTGGAGGTGACATCACAGACCATGTGACCGGACGTCTGCTCCCCGGGTGCTGCCATTGATCTGATCTGATTGGTGATCAATTTGAAAAAATAACTAAATACAAAAATAATTTTATATGTTAAATCAAAAATGTTCTGTGACTTTTCAAGATCTCTGCAAAATCAGCAAAAATGAGGATTCAGTGTGGACATCCAACAGCTGAGAATTCATTCTGAACAGGGTTTGCTACAATGTATCAGTGCAGGAAATTGTTTGTGAGTTAAAAACCCAACTAGATGCTTTGTCCTGGACTGACTGATACATTGTAACAAAGCCATGAGGAGCGGAATAGGACAGTCAGTAATGTGATTACTATCAGTTATATTGAGCTGCCCCGGCCTATGGAGGGTCTGTACATGACCCCGACATCAGATCGTGACTGAGGGTCCAATGCCTTCATCAGATGGGATAGTACTACAAGTGCCAGCAGTCACTGGCCCAACTTTATCAAAACCAGTGCAGTGTCCTGTGTAGTCCTGCGGCTCCTGCACTGCCCCGGCAGAGTGCACCCACTTTTTTGGTGCACCTTTACCATGGGGCGTGCGACACAATTCTGTCAGACTTTGCATGATAAATGTGGCGCAGAGTCTGACTGAGCACCGGACAATGCGTCGTGTATAGCGCAGCACGGACGCTTTATAAATACATGTGCAGCATTTCCTGCTGAAAATAACGCGCAAAGTCCGACAGAAACCGGTGCAGGGGCTGTAACAAATGTGGGGCACAGCCGGGATGATGAGAGTAGTAGGTGTCATGTCTCTCTCTTCTCCCTGCAGGGTCTTCTTCCTGGACATCCCGGATGACGTGGCCATAGAGCGGCTGTCCCTGCGGATGACGGATCCCGTCTCCGGGGAGAGGTGAGTTTCCAGCGATGAAAGGGGCAGATCTTAAAGGGGTTGTCCAGAGATAAAATGTATATGCATAGGATATCAGCCCTGTTAATCAGCGAGGTCCCGATTCCATAGAAACCACAAGAATGGGGGTCAAGTATGGGTACAGCCGCTCCATTCTCTGCCAGAGCGCTCCACCGGGACCCCTGGGAAAGCCCCTTTAGGGCATCAGGATTGGGCAGGGGTTACTGATTTGGGGGACTCTGAGTCTTTGTGTATCCGATCTTTGGCAGGTATCACAGCCTGTACAGACCGGCCCCCCGGGTGGAGGTGCACGAGCGGCTGCAGCAGAACCCGGCGGACGCGGAGCAGAAGGTCCAGGCGAGACTAGACATGTATCACGCTGGTGCCGAGGAGCTGGAGGAGTTTTATCAAGATGTCGTCCACGTGAACGCCGATCAGGACCCCTACACCGTCCATGAGTTCATCGAAAGCTGCGTAATAAGACCCCTTCCTAAGCGTGACCCCAGGGGGCCACCGTCCACCTGATCAGATCAGCTGGTGGAGGGTCACAGCACATGACATAAAGGAGACCCCCAACCACATCCCCTCCTGGTGGTGACCTACAGCTTTACCTAATAAAGGTATACGACAAGATCAGTGCAAGCAAATATATGGGAGTATTCCAGAAGGCTGAAGTATGGGGGTCCTCCGGGGATATTTGGGGGTCCCCTGGCAGGCTGACGTATGGGGGTCCTCCGGGGATATTTGGGGGTCCCCTGGCAGGCTGACGTATGGGGGTCCTCCGGGGATATTTGGGGGTCCCCTGGCAGGCTGACGTATGGGGGTCCTCCGGGAATATTTGGGGGTCCCCTGGCAGGCTGACGTATGGGGGTCCTCTGGGGATATTTGGGGGTCCCCTGGCAGGCTGACATATGGGGGTCCTCCGGTGATATTTGGGGGTCCCCTGGCAGGCTGACGTATGGGGGTCCTCCGGGGGTATTTGGGATCCCCTGGCAGGCTGACGTATGTGGGTCCTCCGGGGATATTTGGGGGTCCCCTGGCAGGCTGACGTATGGGGGTCCTCTGGGGATATTTGGGGGTCCCCTGGCAGGCTGACGTATGGGGGTCCTCCGGGGGTATTTGGGATCCCCTGGCAAGCTGACGTATGGGGGTCCTCCGGAGGTATTTGGGGATCCCCCGGTGATATTTGGGGGTCCCCTGGCAGGCTGACATTTGGGGGTCCTCCAGCAGTGGCTCCGGTAGCTGTCAGCAGCGTTTGCTCTCCTGATTAATATTCTGGTCTCGGCCGCTCCTCTCCGCCATGATATTAGTTCCTCCTGAGTGGATGGAGGGGGAGGGGCTGATCTCATTCTCATGCATAGGGAAGTGCTCTGCTCCTAGTCTGGGGTCACAGGTCGCCTCCCTCAGGCTTTGTCGCAGGCCAGGTCTAAGCATACAGAGCGATACCAGAACATGCGGATACACTTGTTCTACGCTCCCTCTGCTGCGCAGCGATCAATTGCAATTCATTTAATTATCACACACAAAGCCGCCGGCCGCACCGCCCTGAGGCCGCCTTAGAGGGGCGCCACATACTGACCAGCAGCAGCGCTGCACGGGGGTAGAGTTATGGTTCATAGCACATGGGGCAGTATACAGTGTGGTCTACATGAGGTGATGGCGGTATATAGCATATGGGGCAGTATACAGTGTGGTCTACATGAGGTGATGACGGTATATAGCACATGGGGCAGTATACAGTGTGGTCTACATGAGGTGATGGCGGTATATAGCACACGGGGCAGTATACAGTATGGTCTACATGAGGTGATGGCGGTATATAGCATATGGGGCAGCATACAGTGCGGTCTACATGAGGTGATGGTGGTATATAGCACACGGGGCAGTATATAGTATGGTCTACATGAGATGATGGTGGTATAGAGCACATGGGGCAGTATATAGTATGGTCTACATGAGATGATGGTGGTATAGAGCACATGGGGCAGTATGCAGTATGGTCTACATGAGATGATGATGGTATATAGCACATGGGTCAGTATACAGTATGGTCTACATGAGATGATGGTGGTATAGAGCACATGGGGCAGTATATAGTATGGTCTACATGAGATGATGGTGGTATAGAGCACATGGGGCAGTATGCAGTATGGTCTACATGAGATGATGATGGTATATAGCACATGGGTCAGTATACAGTATGGTCTACATGAGATGATGGTGGTATAGAGCACATGGGGCAGTATATAGTATGGTCTACATGAGATGATGGTGGTATAGAGCACATGGGGCAGCATATAGTATGGTCTACATGAGATGATGGTGGTATAGAGCACACGGGGCAGTATACAGTAAATGGTGTGGAGCCGCAGTGTACAGGGGGGAGGCAGCTGTCTGTAAATGGTGCGGAGCCGCAGTGTACAGGGGGGAGGCAGCTGTGTGTAAATGGTGCGGAGCCGCAGTGTACAGGGGGGAGGCAGCTGTGTGTAAATGGTGCGGAGCCGCAGTGTACAGGGGGGAGGCAGCTGTGTGTAAATGGTGCGGAGCCGCAGTGTACAGGGGGGAGGCAGCTGTGTGTAAATGGTGCGGAGCCGCAGTGTACAGGGGGGAGGCAGCTGTGTGTAAATGGTGCGGAGCCGCAGAGTACAGGGGGGAGGCAGCTGTGTGTAAATGGTGCGGAGCCGCAGTGTACACGGGGGAGGCAGCTGTGTGTAAATGGTGCGGAGCCGCAGTGTAAAGCAGAGAACATTGCAGTCCTATAATCCAGAATACTTGATAATCTGGGTAAGAGACCTCCTGCCTCGTGTATGTGATAGCGGGGAGCAGCTCTCGGATTGGAGAATTATGGAAGCGTTAAAGTTGCAGGAGGGTGCAGCGATGAGCGTGTGAGATCTGAGGGCGATGTACGGCGCGGGGAGGGACGGATGTAAGCTGCGAGCCTTTGTCTGCAGGCGACATGAAAGGAAGATGCGAGTCTCCGCTGCCGCCTGCTACACGGAGGAGCCGCTGATCTTCTGTCACACATCCGCGCCCGACGCCTTTAATGTGGAAATGTCGGCTTGAAGTTGCGCTGTAGAAGTTGATTCAGTTCTGGAAAGAATGGATTCCTTTTTATGTGGGAACTTCAAAGCGTCTTTCTTCTGGCGGATGTGACGGCGCGTACATGCATACATCTGAGGGTGGCGCCGCTTATCATCTCCTTACACAAGGATATATACACTCAGCATCACTGCCAGGCAAGAGGAGCTACAGGGGTGGTCCAAGAACAGCGCCACACCTGGTCACAGGCTGTGTGTGGTACTGCAGGCCAGTCTAGTGTACACAATGGCCGCTCAGAAACTGCTGTACAAGAAAACAGATCTCCAGATCCTGGACCACATCATCTCCTGGGATCTCCTCATCACCCCCGGCCCCCCCGACGTACAGCTCCCCCAGGATCTCCTCATCACCCCCGACCCCCCGACGTACAGCTCCCCCAGGATCTCCTCATCACCCCCGGCCGCCCCGACGTACAGCTCCCCCAGGATCTCCTCATCACCCCCAGCACAAACCCCCCCCCCCCCACGTACAGCTCCCCCGTATCTCATCAGCCCCCCCCCCCCCGATGTACAGCCCCCCGCATCTCATCACCCCCGATCCTCTCCGTACAGCCCCCCGCACCTCTTCACCCCCGCTCCTCTCCGTACAGCTCCCCCGTATCTCATCACCCCCGATCCTCTCCGTACACCTCCCCCGTATCTCATCACCCCCGATCCTCTCCGTATTTCATCACCCCCGTATCTCATCATCCCCGATCCTCTCCGTATTTCATCACCCCCGTATCTCATCACCCCCGATCCTCTCCGTACAGCCCGCTGTATCTCATCATCCCCGATCCTCTCCGTACAGCCCCCTGTATCTCATCATCCCCGATCCTCTCCGTACAGCTCTCCCGTATCTCATCATCCCCGATCCTCTCCGTACAGCCCCCCGTATCTCATCATCCCCGATCCTCTCCGTACAGCCCCCTGTATCTCATCATCCCCGATCCTCTCCGTACAGCTCCCTCGTATCTCATCATCCCCGATCCTCTCCGTACAGCCCGCTGTATCTCATCATCCCCGATCCTCTCCGTACAGCCCCCTGTATCTCATCATCCCCGATCCTCTCCGTACAGCTCTCCCGTATCTCATCATCCCCGATCCTCTCCGTACAGCCCCCCGTATCTCATCATCCCCGATCCTCTCCGTACAGCCCCCCGTATCTCATCACCCCCGATCCTCTCCGTACAGCTCCCCCGTATCTCATCACCCCCGATCCTCTCCGTACAGCTCCCCCGTATCTCATCACCCCCGATCCTCTCCGTACAGCTCCCCGTATCTCATCACCCCCGATCCTCTCCGTACAGCTCCCCCATATCTCATCACCCCCGATCCTCTCCGTACAGCTCCCCCGTATCTCATCACCACCCCCGATCCTCTCCGTACAGCTCCCCGTATCTCATCACCCCCGATCCTCTCCGTACAGCTCCCCCATATCTCATCATAACCCCCGATCCTCTCCGTACAGCTCCCCCGTATCTCATCACCCCCGATCCTCTCCGTACAGCTCCCCCGTATCTCATCACCCCCGATCCTCTCCGTACAGCTCCCCCGTATCTCCTCATCACCCCCGATCCTCTCTGTACAGCTCCCCCCGTATCTCATTACCCCCGATCCTCTCCGTACAGCTCCCCCGTATCTCATCACCCCCCGATCCTCTCCGTACAGCTCCCCCGTATCTCATCACCCCCGATCCTCTCCGTACAGCTCCCCCCGTATCTCATTACCCCCGATCCTCTCCGTACAGCTCCCCCGTATCTCATCACCCCCGATCCTCTCCGTACAGCTCCCCCGTATCTCATCGCCCCCGATCCTCTCCGTACAGCCCCCCGTATCTCATCACCCCCGATCCTCTCCGTACAGCTCCCCCGTATCTCATCACCCCCGATCCTCTCCGTACAGCTCCCCCGTATCTCATCACCCCCGATCCTCTCCGTACAGCTCCCCCGTATCTCATCACCCCCGATCCTCTCCGTACAGCTCCCCCGTATCTCATCACCCCCGATCCTCTCCGTATTTCATCACCCCCGTATCTCATCATCCCCGATCCTCTCCGTACAGCTCCCCCGTATCTCATCGCCCCCGATCCTCTCCGTACAGCTCCCCCGTATCTCATCCCCCCTGATCCTCTCCGTACAGCTCCCCCGTATCTCATCGCCCCCGATCCTCTCCGTATTTCATCACCCCCGTATCTCATCACCCCCGATCCTCTCCGTACAGCTCCCCCGTATCTCATCACCCTCGATCCTCTCCGTACAGCTCCCCCGTATCTCATCGCCCCCGATCCTCTCCGTACAGCTCCCCCGTATCTCATCACCCTCGATCCTCTCCGTACAGCTCCCCCGTATCTCATCACCCCCGATCCTCTCCGTATTTCATCACCCCCGTATCTCATCACCCCCGATCCTCTCCGTACAGCTCCCCCGTATCTCATCACCCCCGATCCTCTCCGTATTTCATCACCCCCGTATCTCATCACCCCCGATCCTCTCCGTACAGCTCCCCCGTATCTCATCACCCTCGATCCTCTCCGTACAGCTCCCCCGTATCTCATCGCCCCCGATCCTCTCCGTACAGCTCCCCCGCATCTCATCACCCTCGATCCTCTCCGTACAGCTCCCCCGTATCTCATCACCCCCGATCCTCTCCGTACAGCTCCCCCGTATCTCCTCACCCCCGATCCTCTCCGTACAGCTCCCCCGTATCTCCTCACCCCCGATCCTCTCCGTACAGCTCCCCCGTATCTCATCACCCCCAATCCTCTCCGTACAGCCCCCCTGTATCTCATCACCCCCGATCCTCTCCGTATTTCATCACCCCCGATCCTCTCCGTACAGCCCCCGTATCTCATCACCCCCGATCCTCTCCGTACAGCTCCCCGTATCTCATCACCCCCGATCCTCTCCGTACAGCTCCCCGTATCTCATCACCCCCGATCCTCTCCGTACAGCTCCCCCGTATCTCATCACCACCCCCGCTCCTCTCCGTACAGCTCCCCCGTATCTCCTCATCACCTCCGATCCTCTCCGTACAGCTCCCCCCGTATCTCATCACCCCCGCTCCTCTCCGTACAGCTCTCCCCGTATCTCATCACCCCCGATCCTCTCCGTACAGCCCCCCGTATCTCCTCATCACCCCCGATCCTCTCCGTACAGCTCCCCCGGGATCTCCTCATCACCCCCGATCCTTTCCGTACAGCTCCCCCGTATCTCATCACCCCCGATCCTCTCCGTACAGCTCCCCCCGTATCTCATCACCCCCGATCCTCTCCGTACAGCTCCCCCGTAACTCATCACCCTCGATCCTCTCCGTACAGCTCCCCCCGTATCTCATCACCCCCGATCCTCTCCGTACAGCTCCCCCGTATCTCATCACCCCCCAATCCTCTCCGTACAGCTCCCCCGTATCTCATCACCCCCGATCCTCTCCGTACAGCTCCCCCGTATCTCATCACCCCCAATCCTCTCCGTACAGCTCCCCCGTATCTCATCACCCCCCGATCCTCTCCGTACAGCTCCCCCGTATCTCATCACCCCCGATCCTCTCTGTACAGCTCCCCCCGTATCTCATCACCCCCGATCCTCTCCGTACAGCTCCCCCGTATCTCATCACCCCCGATCCTCTCCGTACAGCTCCCCCCGTATCTCATCACCCCCGATCCTCTCCGTACAGCTCCCCCGTATCTCATCACCCCCGATCCTCATCGTACAGCTCCCCCGTATCTCATCACCCCCGATCCTCTCCGTACAGCTCCCCCCGTATCTCATCACCCCCGATCCTCTCCGTACAGCTCCCCCGTATCTCATCACCCCCGATCCTCTCCGTACAGCTCCCCCCGTATCTCATCACCCCCGATCCTCTCCGTACAGCTCCCCCGTATCTCATCACCCCCGATCCTCATCGTACAGCCCCCTGTCTCTCATCACCCCCGATCCTCTCCGTACAGCTCCCCCGTATCTCATCGCCCCCCGATCCTCTCCGTACAGCTCCCCCGTATCTCATCGCCCCCCGATCCTCTCCGTACAGCTCCCCCGTATCTCATCGCCCCCGATCCTCTCCGTACAGCCCCCTGTATCTCCTCACCCCCGATCCTCCCCGTACAGCTCCCCATATCTCATCGCCCCCGATCCTCTCCGTACAGCTCCCCCTTATCTCATCGCCCCCGATCCTCTCCGTACAGCTCCCCCGTATCTCATCGCCCCCGATCCTTTCCGTACAGCCCCCCGTATCTCCTCATCACCCCCGATCTTCTCCGTACAGCTCCCCCGTATCTCATCACCCACCCCCCGATCCTCTCCGTACAGCTCCCCCGTATCTCATCGCCCCCCGATCCTCTCCGTACAGCTCCCCCGTATCTCATCACCCCCGATCCTCTCCGTACAGCCCCCCGTATCTCCTCATCGCCCCCGATCCTCTCTGTACAGCTCCCCCGTATCTCCTCACCCCCGATCCTCATCGTACAGCCCCCTGTCTCTCATCACCCCCGATCCTCTCCGTACATCTCCCCCGTATCTCATCACCCCCTAATCCTCTCCGTACAGCTCCCCCGTATCTCATCGCCCCCGATCCTCTCCGTACAGCTCCCCCGTATCTCCTCATCACCCCCGATCTTCTCCGTACAGCTCCCCGTATCTCATCGCCCCCGATCCTCTCTGTACAGCTCCCCCGTATCTCCTCACCCCCGATCCTCATCGTACAGCCCCCTGTCTCTCATCACCCCCGATCCTCTCCGTACAGCTCCCCCGTATCTCATCACCCCCGATCCTCTCCGTACAGCCCCCCGTATCTCCTCATCACCCCCGATCTTCTCCGTACAGCTCCCCGTATCTCATCGCCCCCGATCCTCTCTGTACAGCTCCCCCGTATCTCCTCACCCCCGATCCTCTCCGTACAGCCCCCCGTATCTCATCACCCCCGATCCTCTCCGTACAGCCCCCCGTATCTCCTCACCCCCCGATCCTCTCCGTACAGCTCCCCCGGGATCTCCTCATCGCCCCCGATCCTCTCTGTACAGCTCCCCCGTATCTCATCACCCCCGGTCCTCTCCGTACAGCCCCCCCGTATCTCATCACCCCCGACCCTCTCCGTACAGCTCCCCCGGGATCTCCTCATCACCCCGATCCTCTCCGTACAGCTCCCCTGTATCTCATCACCACCCCCGATCCTCTCCGTACAGCTCCCCCGTATCTCATCACCCCGATCCTCTCCGTACAGCTCCCCCGTATCTCATCACCCCCGATCCTCTCCGTACAGCTCCCCCGTATCTCATCACCCCCGATCCTCTCCATACAGCTCCCCCGTATCTCCTCACCCCCCCCCCCCCGATCCTCTCCGTACAGCTCCCCCGTATCTCATCACCCCCGATCCTCTCCGTACAGCCCCCCGTCTCTCATCACCCCCGATCCTCTCCGTACAGCCCCCCCGTATCTCATCACCCCCGATCCTCTCCGTACAGCTCCCCCGGGATCTCCTCATCACCCCCGATCCTCTCCGTACAGCCCCCCGTATCTCATCACCCCCGATCCTCTCCGTACAGCTCCCCCGTATCTCATCACCCCCCGATCCTCTCCGTACAGCTCCCCCGTATCTCATCACCCCCGATCCTCTCCGTACAGCTCCCTCGTATCTCATCGCCCCCGATCCTCTCCGTACAGCCCCCCGTATCTCCTCATCACCCCCGATCCTCTCCGTACAGCTCCCCCGTATCTCCTCACCCCCGATCCTCTCCGTACAGCTCCCCGTATCTCATCACCCCCGATCCTCTCCGTACAGCTCCCCCGTATCTCCTCATCACACCCGATCCTTTCCGTACAGCTCCCCCGTATCTCATCACCCCCGATCTTCTTCGTACAGCTCCCCCGTATCTCATCACCCCCGATCCTCTCCGTACAGCCCCCCGTATCTCATCACCCCCGATCCTCTCCGTACAGCTCCCCCGTATCTCATCACCCCCGATCCTCTCCGTACAGCTCCCCCGTATCTCATCACCCCGATCCTCTCCGTATTTCATCACCCCCGTATCTCATCGCCCCCGATCCTCTCCGTACAGCTCCCCCGTATCTCATCACCCCCGATCCTCTCCGTACAGCCCCCCGTATCTCCTCATCACACCCGATCCTCTCCGTACAGCTCCCTCGTATCTCATCATCACCCCCGATCCTCTCCGTACAGCCCCCCGTCTCTCATCACCCCCGATCCTCTCCGTACAGCCCCCCGTATCTCCTCATCACACCCGATCCTCTCCGTACAGCTCCCTCGTATCTCATCATCACCCCCGCTCCTCTCCGTACAGCTCCCCCGTATGTCCTCACCCCCGATCCTCTCCGTACAGCTCCCCCGTATCTCATCACCCCCGATCCTCTCCGTACAGCTCCCCCGTATCTCCTCACCCCCGATCCTCTCCGTACAGCTCCCCCGTATCTCATCACCCCCGATCCTCTCCGTACAGCTCCCCCGTATCTCCTCACCCCCGATCCTCTCCGTACAGCCCCCCGTCTCTCATCACCCCCGATCCTCTCCGTACAGCTCCCCCGTATCTCATCACCCCCCGATCCTCTCCGTATAGCCCCCCGTATCTCCTCATCACCCCCGATCCTCTCCGTACAGCTCCCCGTATCTCATCACCCCCGATCCTATCCGTACAGCTCCCCCGTATCTCATCACCCCCGATCCTCTCCGTACAGCCCCCCGTATCTCATCACCCCCCGATCCTCTCCGTACAGCCCCCCCCCGTATCTCATCACCCCCCGATCCTCTCTGTACAGCTCCCCCGTATCTCATCATCCCCGATCCTCTTCGTACAGCTCCCCGTATCTCATCACCCCCGCTCCTCTCCGTACAGCTCCCCCGTATCTCATCACCCCCGTGTCTCATCACCCCCGATCCTCTCCGTACAGCCCCCCGTATCTCATCACCACCCCCGATCCTCTCCGTACAGCCCCCCGTATCTCATCGCCCCCGATCCTCTCCGTACAGCTCCCCCGTATCTCATCACCACCCCCGATCCTCTCCGTACAGCCCCCCGTATCTCATCGCCCCTGATCCTCTCCGTACAGCTCCCCCGTATCTCATCACCCCCGATCCTCTCCGTATTTCTTCACCCCCGTATCTCATCACCCCCGATCCTCTCCGTACAGCTCCCCCGTATCTCATCACCCCCGATCCTCTCCGTACAGCTCCACCGTATCTCATCACCCCCGATCCTCTCCGTACAGCTCCCCGTATCTCATCACCCCCCGATCCTCTCCGTACAGCTCCCCGTATCTCATCGCCCCCCTATCCTCTCCGTAGAGCTCCACCGTATCTCATCATCCCCGATCCTCTTCGTACAGCTCCCCGTATCTCATCACCCCCGCTCCTCTCCGTACAGCTCCCCCGTATCTCATCACCCCCGATCCTCTCCGTACAGCTCCCCCGTATCTCATCACCCCCGATCCTCTCCGTACAGCCCCCCGTATCTCATCACCACCCCCGATCCTCTCCGTACAGCCCCCCGTATCTCATCGCCCCCGATCCTCTCCGTACAGCTCCCCCGTATCTCATCACCACCCCCGATCCTCTCCGTACAGCTCCCCCTTATCTCATCGCCCCCGATCCTCTCCGTACAGCTCCCCCGTATCTCATCACCCCCGATCCTCTCCGTATTTCATCACCCCCGTATCTCATCACCCCCGATCCTCTCCGTACAGCTCCCCCGTATCTCATCACCCCCGATCCTCTCCGTACAGCTCCCCCGTATCTCATCACCCCCGATCCTCTCCGTACAGCTCCCCCGTATGTCCTCACCCCCGATCCTCTCCGTACATCTCCCCCGTATCTCCTCACCCCCGATCCTCTCCGTACAGCTCCCTCGTATCTCATCGCCCCCGATCCTCTCCGTACAGCTCCCCCGTATCTCATCACCCCCGATCCTCTCCGTACAGCTCCCCCGTATCTCATCACCCCCGATCCTCTCCGTACAGCCCCCCTTATCTCATCACCCCCGATCCTCTCCGTACAGCTCCCCCCGTATCTCATCACCCCCGATCCTCTCCGTACATCTCCCCCGTATCTCCTCACCCCCGATCCTCTCCGTACAGCTCCCCCGTATCTCATCACCCCCGATCCTCTCCGTACAGCTCCCCCGTATCTCATCACCCCCGATCCTCTCCGTACAGCCCCCCTTATCTCATCACCCCCGATCCTCTCCGTACAGCTCCCCCCGTATCTCATCACCCCCGATCCTCTCCGTACATCTCCCCCGTATCTCCTCACCCCCGATCCTCTCTGTACATCTCCCCCGTATCTCATCATCCCCGATCCTCTCCGTACAGCTCCCCCGTATCTCCTCATCACCCCCGATCCTCTCCGTACAGCTCCCCCGTATCTCATCACCCCCGATCCTCTCCGTACAGCCCCCCCGTATCTCATCATCCCCCTATCCTCTTCGTACAGCCCCCCCCGTATCTCATCGCCCCCGATCCTCTCCGTACAGCTCCCCCGTATCTCATCTTCCCCGATCCTCTCCGTACAGCTCCCCCGTATCTCATCACCCCCGATCCTCTCCGTATAGCCCCCCGTATCTCCTCATCACACCCGATCCTCTCCGTACAGCTCCCTCGTATCTCATCATCACCCCCGCTCCTCTCCGTACAGCTCCCCCGTATGTCCTCACCCCCGATCCTCTCCGTACAGCTCCCCCGTATCTCATCACCCCCGATCCTCTCCGTACAGCTCCCCCGTATCTCCTCACCCCCGATCCTCTCCGTACAGCTCCCCCGTATCTCATCCCCCCCGATCCTCTCCGTACAGCTCCCCCGTATCTCCTCACCCCCGATCCTCTCCGTACAGCCCCCCGTCTCTCATCACCCCCGATCCTCTCCGTACAGCTCCCCCGTATCTCATCACCCCCCGATCCTTTCCGTATAGCCCCCCGTATCTCCTCATCACCCCCGATCCTCTCCGTACAGCTCCCCGTATCTCATCACCCCCGATCCTATCCGTACAGCTCCCCCGTATCTCATCACCCCCGATCCTCTCCGTACAGCTCCCCCGTATCTCATCACCCCCCGATCCTCTCCGTACAGCTCCCCCGTATCTCATCACCCCCGATCCTCTCCGTACAGCTCCCCCGTATCTCATCACCCCCCGATCCTCTCCGTACAGCTCCCCCGTATCTCATCACCCCCCGATCCTCTCTGTACAGCTCCCCCGTATCTCATCACCCCCGATCCTCTCCGTACAGCTCCCCCGTATCTCCTCATCACCGCCGATCCTCTCCATACAGCTCCCCCGTATCTCATCATCCCCGATCCTCTCCGTACAGCTCCCCGTATCTCATCACCCCCGATCCTCTCCGTACAGCTCCCCCGTATCTCATCACCCCCCGATCCTCTCCGTACAGCTCCCCCGTATCTCATCACCCCCGATCCTCTCCGTACAGCTCCCCCGTATCTCATCACCCCCCGATCCTCTCCGTACAGCTCCCCCGTATCTCATCACCCCCCGATCCTCTCTGTACAGCTCCCCCGTATCTCATCACCCCCGATCCTCTCCGTACAGCTCCCCCGTATCTCCTCATCACCGCCGATCCTCTCCATACAGCTCCCCCGTATCTCATCATCCCCGATCCTCTCCGTACAGCTCCCCGTATCTCATCACCCCCGCTCCTCTCCGTACAGCTCCCCCGTATCTCATCACCCCCGTGTCTCATCACCCCCGATCCTCTCCGTACAGCCCCCCGTATCTCATCACCACCCCCGATCCTCTCCGTACAGCCCCCCGTATCTCATCGCCCCCGATCCTCTCCGTACAGCTCCCCCGTATCTCATCACCACCCCCGATCCTCTCCGTACAGCTCCCCCGTATCTCATCACCCCGATCCTCTCCGTATTTCATCACCCCCGTATCTTATCGCCCCCGATCCTCTCCGTACAGCTCCCCCGTATCTCATCACCCCCGATCCTCTCCGTACAGCCCCCCGTATCTCCTCATCACACCCGATCCTCTCCGTACAGCTCCCTCGTATCTCATCATCACCCCCGATCCTCTCCGTACAGCCCCCCGTCTCTCATCACCCCCGATCCTCTCCGTATAGCCCCCCGTATCTCCTCATCACACCCGATCCTCTCCGTACAGCTCCCTCGTATCTCATCATCACCCCCGCTCCTCTCCGTACAGCTCCCCCGTATGTCCTCACCCCCGATCCTCTCCGTACAGCTCCCCCGTATCTCATCACCCCCGATCCTCTCCGTACAGCTCCCCCGTATCTCCTCACCCCCGATCCTCTCCGTACAGCTCCCCCGTATCTCATCCCCCCCGATCCTCTCCGTACAGCTCCCCCGTATCTCCTCACCCCCGATCCTCTCCGTACAGCCCCCCGTCTCTCATCACCCCCGATCCTCTCCGTACAGCTCCCCCGTATCTCATCACCCCCCGATCCTTTCCGTATAGCCCCCCGTATCTCCTCATCACCCCCGATCCTCTCCGTACAGCTCCCCGTATCTCATCACCCCCGATCCTATCCGTACAGCTCCCCCGTATCTCATCACCCCCGATCCTCTCCGTACAGCTCCCCCGTATCTCATCACCCCCCGATCCTCTCCGTACAGCTCCCCCGTATCTCATCACCCCCGATCCTCTCCGTACAGCTCCCCCGTATCTCATCACCCCCCGATCCTCTCCGTACAGCTCCCCCGTATCTCATCACCCCCCGATCCTCTCTGTACAGCTCCCCCGTATCTCATCACCCCCGATCCTCTCCGTACAGCTCCCCCGTATCTCCTCATCACCGCCGATCCTCTCCATACAGCTCCCCCGTATCTCATCATCCCCGATCCTCTCCGTACAGCTCCCCGTATCTCATCACCCCCGATCCTCTCCGTACAGCTCCCCCGTATCTCATCACCCCCCGATCCTCTCCGTACAGCTCCCCCGTATCTCATCACCCCCGATCCTCTCCGTACAGCTCCCCCGTATCTCATCACCCCCCGATCCTCTCCGTACAGCTCCCCCGTATCTCATCACCCCCCGATCCTCTCTGTACAGCTCCCCCGTATCTCATCACCCCCGATCCTCTCCGTACAGCTCCCCCGTATCTCCTCATCACCGCCGATCCTCTCCATACAGCTCCCCCGTATCTCATCATCCCCGATCCTCTCCGTACAGCTCCCCGTATCTCATCACCCCCGCTCCTCTCCGTACAGCTCCCCCGTATCTCATCACCCCCGTGTCTCATCACCCCCGATCCTCTCCGTACAGCCCCCCGTATCTCATCACCACCCCCGATCCTCTCCGTACAGCCCCCCGTATCTCATCGCCCCCGATCCTCTCCGTACAGCTCCCCCGTATCTCATCACCACCCCCGATCCTCTCCGTACAGCCCCCCGTATCTCATCGCCCCTGATCCTCTCCGTACAGCTCCCCCGTATCTCATCACCCCCGATCCTCTCCGTATTTCTTCACCCCCGTATCTCATCACCCCCGATCCTCTCCGTACAGCTCCCCCGTATCTCATCACCCCCGATCCTCTCCGTACAGCTCCCCCGTATCTCATCACCCCCGATCCTCTCCGTACAGCTCCCCCGGGATCTCCTCACCCCCGATCCTCTCCGTACAGCTCCCCCGTATCTCATCACCCCCGACCCTCTCCGTACAGCTTCCCCGTATCTCCTCACCCCCGATCCTCTCCGTACAGCTCCCCCGTATCTCCTCACCCACGATCCTCTCCGTACAGCTCCCCCGGGATCTCCTCATCACCCCCGATCCTCTCCGTACAGCCCCCTGTATCTCATCACCCCCGATCCTCTCCGTACAGCTCCCCCGTATCTCATCACCCCCCGATCCTCTCCGTACAGCTCCCCCGTATCTCATCACCCCCGATCCTCTCCGTACAGCTCCCTCGTATCTCATCGCCCCCGATCCTCTCCGTACAGCCCCCCGTATCTCCTCATCACCCCCGATCCTCTCCGTACAGCTCCCCCGTATCTCCTCACCCCCGATCCTCTCCGTACAGCACCCCGTATCTCATCACCCCCGATCCTCTCCGTACAGCTCCCCCGTATCTCCTCATCACACCCGATCCTTTCCGTACAGCTCCCCCGTATCTCATCACCCCCGATCTTCTTCGTACAGCTCCCCCGTATCTCATCACCCCCGATCCTCTCCGTATTTCTTCACCCCCGTATCTCATCACCCCCGATCCTCTCCGTACAGCTCCCCCGTATCTCATCACCCCCGATCCTCTCCGTACAGCTCCCCCGTATCTCATCACCCCCGATCCTCTCCGTACAGCTCCCCCGGGATCTCCTCACCCCCGATCCTCTCCGTACAGCTCCCCCGTATCTCATCACCCCCGACCCTCTCCGTACAGCTTCCCCGTATCTCCTCACCCCCGATCCTCTCCGTACAGCTCCCCCGTATCTCCTCACCCACGATCCTCTCCGTACAGCTCCCCCGGGATCTCGTCATCACCCCTGATCCTCTCCGTACAGCTCCCCCGTATCTCATCACCCCCAATCCTCTCCGTACAGCTCCCCCGGGATCTCCTCATCACCCCCGATCCTCTCCGTACAGCTCCCCCGTATCTCATCACCCCCCGATCCTCTCCGTACAGCTCCCCGTATCTCATCACCCCCGATCCTCTCCGTACAGCTCCCCCGTATCTCATCGCTTCCGATCCTCTCCGTACAGCTCCCCCGTATCTCATCACCCCCGTATCTCATCACCCCCGATCCTCTCCATACAGCTCCCCTGTATCTCATCGCCCCCGATCCTCTCCGTACAGCTCCCCCATATCTCAGCCATATCATCAGCCATCACTTATCGAAAATTTTCCTGAGGAAGACAGACAAACGTTTAAGGACCTTTTAGACCTACTACAGGAGAACGAACAGCAGGAATGTACAGGTAGGAAACTCTGTCCCCTCCGTGTACCCTCTCAAATTACCCCAAATCTGGGACTAGTCCCGGCGTTACAACTGTTTTACAACCAGGTTGTACGGGACATTGAGGC
Organism: Engystomops pustulosus; assembly: GCF_040894005.1. Classification (NCBI taxonomy): domain Eukaryota; kingdom Metazoa; phylum Chordata; class Amphibia; order Anura; family Leptodactylidae; genus Engystomops; species Engystomops pustulosus. Next base: position 108,822,340 of record NC_092419.1, read on the forward strand.
CCTACCACTAAATAAGAACACCCATGAGAACTTGACTTACAAGGAAAGGATGGCGATTAGATCTCTGAAAGAAAATCCGGACTTCCTGATTAAGGAGGCGGATAAGGGGGGGAATGTAGTATTGTGGCCAACAGAAATGTATATTGAGGAGGCTAGACGCCAGTTAAACAAGAACACATACTACACCCCCCTACCATCCGACCCTACTCAGGTCTTTCAGAAAAAGTTCGATCAACTGCTAGACGCAGCGTACAACTATGGTATAATAACTAAAAGTGAACATCGGTTTTTGAAGGTACACAACCCTGTGACACCCACTTTTTACATGCTCCCCAAGGTGCATAAATCCGTTACACGTCCCCCCGGAAGACCAATTGTATCTGGGATAGGAGGACTCTGCGAGCGAGCATGTATGTATATAGATTATTTTCTTCAACCATTGGTATTTCAACTTGATTCCTATATCAGGGACTCAGCTGACCTAATTGGGAAGATCGGGGATTTGACCATACCTGAAAACACCTGGATTGTAACACTTGATGTTGAAGCGCTTTATACTAACATAGCGCACCAGGATGGTATCAGAGCCGTAGCCTACTTTCTTGATAAATACTGCACAGGGGACCGTAGACACGATTCCTTTATTTTGGAGCTTCTGGAGTTTGTTCTAAGACAGAGCTACTTTATCTTTGATTCGAAATACTACAGACAGGCCTCTGGAACGGCAATGGGTGCACGTTGCGCGCCCTCCTACGCCAACCTATTTTTGGGCTGGTGGGAGGGCGCGCACGTGTACCCATTGGAGTCTTTTACCCAGCATGTGCTTGGGTGGTATAGATTTATTGATGATGTCTTTCTCCTATGGAATGGACCAATAGAAATGTGTAAAGAATTTATTAACCATCTTAACAATAATGAATTGAATATCTATCTCACTTCACATTTCTCACAGAACAGCATCGACTTTCTGGACCTGAGGATAAGAATACACGATCATCACTTACAGACAGATCTTTACCGAAAGGAAACTTCTACAAATGCACTCCTACATTATGAAAGCTTCCACCCTCGCCATCTGAAGGACAGCATACCAGTAGGACAGTTTACCCGTATTAAGAGGAATTGCACTACCGATGAGGATTTCCGCAGAAATGCGAGAGAATTGACGGAACGTTTCAGACATAGGGGGTACCCAAAGGGAGTTATCTCCAAGGCATATCTCAGAACTGCACGCAACAGTCGTGCTAACCTTCTGAAGCCACGTGAAAAATCTACAGAATTTAAGTTGGGTGTTATAACTACCTACAACAACCAATGGGGAGACATCAGGAAAGTTCTAGAGAACAACTGGAACATCCTGAGAGCTGAACAACGCCTAAACGCCTGGATCCCTGAAAGGCCGTCCCTAATTGCTAGGAAAGCAAAAAACCTGAAGGACAATTTAACCAGGAGTCATTTCCAACGGAATAAAAAGACTTTGGGTTGTGGTAAGGGAATCAGGGGCTCCTATGCATGCGGCGGATGCACGGTATGCCCCTTGATGTTATCGACCAAACAAGTGACAAATCCCACCAACCATCGATCATTTGACTTACATCACTATATCAACTGCAGGAGCAAAAATGTGGTATATGGTCTCATGTGCCCGTGTGAAAAATTCTATGTGGGTCAGACATCGCAAGAATTGAGGAAGAGGATACAGCAACACCTCTCTAGCATCCGGAACGCTACTAAATATTTCAATCAAGGTAAGATCCTCTCCACCGTTGCAACACACTTCAGACTTTACCATGGAGGTTCGATAAATGGCATCAGAGTGGTGGGTTTGGATCTAATACGTAGTAACATACGGGGTGGCGATGTGGTTCCGGAACTCTTGCGGAGGGAGGCGCGTTGGATTTTTAACCTTAATTGTATTGCACCTACAGGCATCAACGAAGATCTCCTTTTCTCAGGATTTTACAAACAAAGATAGGAGCTGCAGAATCCAATCTCTGGTGAGTACTACTCTTTCATTTTTACAACCTTTTTAATAATATTTATATATCTTTACTCTGGCACAATATGCACTTTTCTGGGGCTGAACCCCCTTATAGTTTTGGACCCTTAAGGTCCCTTACTGCACCACTTCAGGACACATTTAGCAACATGGAATCCTTCTGGTTCCCGGATACATAATTTGGCCACTACTTCACATCTTCACACTTATTAACGGGTACCCCCCTCTTCCCTACCCCTTCTTTTTTGTCCTTCCTGGTTTCCCTCTGTCCTTTCCCCCTCCCCCCCCTCCCCCCCCCCTTTTCTCCCCTCCTTCACCCTACTTCACTTCTGCTTTCTCTTCTTTTCACACCCCTTTTCTGTTCTGCTCACCACTTTATCTTCTCTTTATGCCATCTTCTTGTTCGCGCATTTCTTGTGTGTCATTATATCACATACTAATCTTTGATCATTTTCTTTATTACAAATCTATATAATTTTTTCACAAGAATCACCAGCACGGACACATGGAATTGATAGTTGTACGCATTATGACATCTTGAGTATACTCACCTTGGATTTGTAGACGATTGGAGCCCTCCATCACCTTCACTGGGATCTTCCCACATAAGAACCTCACTTCTTCAGGGATGCATCCGAACGATAAAAGTATACTACGGCCTACAGAAGGGAATACAGATGAGGAACTAACGACAGTTAATAAGAAAAATGGAGAATCAAGAAAGTACTTGAAAAGATATACTCCTTAACTATAATTGAATTATAGGATATGGACACTTAAGATTCTTTCAAATCATCTTTGGACATTGGTTATTGTTAAGAGCTCTCGAATGGACTTCTGGGTTTTCATGGTTTATTTGGATGGTACGATTATGTATTATTATTACTTGTCTTTTATATATATGATCTGTAAATGTTGACATTGTTGAACCTTTTTGACCCCAGGTAACAAACGTTTTTTATTTTTAACCTTCCTCCCCAGGGTGGTAACGTAAATGTATTATAGACCGCTTACAAATTGTAGTACTCTTGTTTTTTTCTTACAGAACTACGAACGCTAGCGCATAACTAAATAGGACCACAAGAACTGAGTTAGCAGAGATTTGCACGCAGGTGCTATTCGGCCGGCTTACAGGTCTCGCGCGACCTGTCATTTACTTACACTATCTCGCCGGCTTACAAGTCTCGCACGACTTGCCACTTACCTGTACCACCTCGCCGGCCCTCAAGTCTCGCGCGACTTGTAATTTACTTGTACCATCTCGACGGCCCTCAAGTCTCGCGCGACTTGATGTCGGTCGCGTGATTAATCACGTGACCGCTCACCACTCTCGCGAGAGGCGTGCTAGACACATGTCACTCATGATAATATGCGCTTCGCTACTAACACCACACAGGTGCGACATCCATCCAAGGTACGCTATTGGTCAGATATCCACCCTGGGGGGGATCACATATGTATATATGGCGGACGGAAGTCCGACACAACAATAGGGACCCCTGAGGAAGTCGCAGCTTGCGACGAAACGCGTGGGGTATTTTGCCCACATCACCCTCTACGCATACCCGGCTCATTTCCATCTTGCCTGTATGGGTAAATATGTACCTCTGATCAAATTATCCTTCACCGAGTGTGCCGATTGCTCCTTTAGCATCATATGCTTATTGTTTGGAAGGGAAACCATACATGCATTTTTCCAACCCCTTTGGGATGTATTGATTCTAACTCCCTTCTAATTATATATATATTTTTTCTGATAGGGACGTGTTTGGACAACATTTCTACTGTCCATTTTGGGTGATGTGTTGTGTATGGATCTATTGTGATCTTAATACATGGGTCTAAGATATATGTACGTATGTACGTTTTAGGTGTTTTTAAACTGTTTGTTATGTGAGGTGTTAAGAATTAATAAAGATTTGGAATATTGTTTGGCCTATACACACTTCTCTTGGCTTTTCTTGTATGTTCAGCTCCCCCGTATCTCATCACCACCCCCGATCCTCTCCGTACAGCCCCCCGTATCTCATCGCCCCTGATCCTCTCCGTACAGCTCCCCCGTATCTCATCACCCCCGATCCTCTCCGTATTTCTTCACCCCCGTATCTCATCACCCCCGATCCTCTCCGTACAGCTCCCCCGTATCTCATCACCCCCGATCCTCTCCGTACAGCTCCACCGTATCTCATCACCCCCGATCCTCTCCGTACAGCTCCCCGTATCTCATCACCCCCCGATCCTCTCCGTACAGCTCCCCGTATCTCATCGCCCCCCTATCCTCTCCGTAGAGCTCCACCGTATCTCATCATCCCCGATCCTCTTCGTACAGCTCCCCGTATCTCATCACCCCCGCTCCTCTCCGTACAGCTCCCCCGTATCTCATCACCCCCGATCCTCTCCGTACAGCTCCCCCGTATCTCATCACCCCCGATCCTCTCCGTACAGCCCCCCGTATCTCATCACCACCCCCGATCCTCTCCGTACAGCCCCCCGTATCTCATCGCTCCCGATCCTCTCCGTACAGCTCCCCCGTATCTCATCACCACCCCCGATCCTCTCCGTACAGCCCCCCGTATCTCATCGCCCCCGATCCTCTCCGTACAGCTCCCCCGTATCTCATCACCCCCGATCCTCTCCGTATTTCATCACCCCCGTATCTCATCACCCCCGATCCTCTCCGTACAGCTCCCCCGTATCTCATCACCCCCGATCCTCTCCGTACAGCTCCCCCGTATCTCATCACCCCCGATCCTCTCCGTACAGCTCCCCCGTATCTCATCGCCCCCGATCCTCTCCGTACAGCTCCCCCGTATCTCATCGCCCCCGATCCTCTCCGTACAGCTCCCCCGTATCTCATCGCCCCCGATCCTCTCCGTACAGCTCCCCCGTATCTCATCACCACCCCCGATCCTCTCCGTACAGCCCCCCCGTATCTCATCACCCCCGATCCTCTCCGTATTTCATCACCCCCGTATCTCATCACCCCCGATCCTCTCCGTATTTCATCACCCCCGTATCTCATCACCCCCGATCCTCTCCGTACAGCTCCCCCGTATCTCATCACCCCCGATCCTCTCCGTACAGCTCCCCCGTATCTCATCACCCCCGATCCTCTCCGTACAGCTCCCCCGTATCTCATCGCCCCCGATCCTCTCCGTACAGCTCCCCCGTATCTCATCGCCCCCGATCCTCTCCGTACAGCTCCCCCGTATCTCATCGCCCCCGATCCTCTCCGTACAGCTCCCCCGTATCTCATCGCCCCCGATCCTCTCCGTACAGCTCCCCTGTATCTCATCACCCCCGATCCTCTCCGTACAGCTCCCCCGTATCTCATCGCCCCCGATCCTCTCCGTACAGCTCCCCCGTATCTCATCGCCCCCGATCCTCTCCGTACAGCTCCCCCGTATCTCATCCCCCCTGATCCTCTCCGTACAGCTCCCCCGTATCTCATCACCCCCGATGCTCTCCGTACAGCCCCCCGTATCTCGTCATCACCCCCGATCCTCTCCGTACAGCTCCCCCGTATCTCATCACCCCCGATCCTCTCCGTACAGCTCCCCCGTATCTCATCACCCCCGATCCTCTCCGTACAGCTCCCCCGTATCTCCTCATCACCCCCGATCCTCTCCGTACAGCCCCCCGTATCTCATCACCCCCGATCCTCTCCGTACAGCCCCCCGTATCTCATCGCCCCCCTGATCCTCTCCGTACAGCTCCCCCGTATCTCCTCATCACCCCCGATCCTCTCCGTACAGCCCCCCCGTATCTCATCACCCCCGATCCTCTCCGTACAGCTACCCCGTATCTCATCACCCCCGATCCTCTCCGTACAGCTCCCCCGTATCTCATCACCCCCGATCCTCTCCGTACAGCTCCCCCGTACCTACTCATCACCCCCGATCCTCTCCGTACAGCCCCCCGTATCTCATCACCCCCGATCCTCTCCGTACAGCCCCCCGTATCTCATCGCCCCCCTGATCCTCTCCGTACAGCTCCCCCGTATCTCATCACCCCCGATCCTCACCGTATTTCATCACCCCCGTATCTCATCACCCCCGATCCTCTCCGTACAGCTCCCCCGTATCTCATCGCCCCCGATCCTCTCTGTACAGCCCCCCGTATCTCATTACCCCCGATCCTCTCCGTACAGCTCCCCATATCTCATCGCCCCCCGATCCTCTCCGTACAGCTCCCCCGTATCTCATCGCCCCCGATCCTCTCCGTATTTCATCACCCCCGTATCTCATCACCCCCGATCCTCTCCGTACAGCTCCCCCGTATCTCATTGCCCCCGATCCTCTCCGTACAGCTCCCCCGTATCTCATCGCCCCCGATCCTCTCCGTATTTCATCACCCCCGTATCTCATCGCCCCCGATCCTCTCCGTACAGCTCCCCCGTATCTCATCGCCCCCGATCCTCTCCGTATTTCATCACCCCCATATCTCATCGCCCCCGATCCTCTCCCTACAGCTCCCCCGTATCTCATCGCCCCCGATCCTCTCCGTACAGCTTCCCAGTATCTCATCGCCCCCGATCCTCTCCGTATTTCATCACCCCCGTATCTCATCACCCCCGATCCTCTCCGTACAGCTCCCCGTATCTCATCGCCCCCGATCCTCTCCGTATTTCATCACCCCCGTATCTCATCACCCCCGATCCTCTCCGTACAGCTCCCCCGTATCTCATCGCCCCCGATCCTCTCCGTACAGCTCCCCCGCATCTCATCACCCCCGATCCTCTCCGTACAGCTCCCCCATATCTCATCGCTTCCGATCCTCTCCGTATTTCATCACCCCCGTATCTCATCGCCCCCGATCCTCTCCGTACAGCTCCCCCGTATCTCATCGCCCCCGATCCTCTCCGTACAGCTTCCCCGTATCTCCTCACCCCCGATCCTCTCCGTACAGCTCCCCCGTATCTCATCGCCCCCCGATCCTCTCCGTACAGCTCCCCCGTATCTCATCACCCCCGATCCTCTTCGTACAGCTCCCCGTATCTCATCGCCCCCCGATCCTCTCCGTATTTCATCACCCCCGTATCTCATCACCCCCGATCCTCTCCGTACAGCTCCCCCGTATGTCCTCACCCCCGATCCTCTGCGTACATCTCCCCCGTATCTCCGCACCCCCGATCCTCTCCGTACAGCCCCCCGTATCTCCTCATCACCCCCGATCCTCTCCGTACAGCTCCCTCGTATCTCATCATCACCCCCGATCCTCTCCGTACAGCTCCCCCGTATCTCATCACCCCCGATCCTCTCCGTACAGCTCCCCGTCTCTCATCACCCCCGATCCTCTCCGTACAGCTCCCCCGTATCTCCTCACCCCCGATCCTCTCCGTACAGCCCCCCCGTATCTCATCACCACCCCCGATCCTCTCCGTACAGCTCCCCCGTATCTCATCACCCCCGCTCCTCTCCGTACAGCTCCCCCCGTATCTCATCACCCCCGCTCCTCTCCGTACAGCTCTCCCCGTATCTCATCACCCCCGATCCTCTCCGTACAGCCCCCCGTATCTCCTCATCACCCCCGATCCTCTCCGTACAGCTCCCCCGGGATCTCCTCATCACCCCCGATCCTCTCCGTACAGCTCCCCCGTATCTCATCACCCCCGATCCTCTCCGTACAGCTCCCCCCGTATCTCATCACCCCCGATCCTCTCCGTACAGCTCCCCCGTAACTCATCACCCTCGATCCTCTCCGTACAGCTCCCCCCGTATCTCATCACCCCCGATCCTCTCCGTACAGCTCCCCCGTATCTCATCACCCCCCGATCCTCTCCGTACAGCTCCCCCGTATCTGATCACCCCCGATCCTCTCCGTACAGCTCCCCCGTATCTCATCACCCCCAATCCTCTCCGTACAGCTCCCCCGTATCTCATCACCCCCCGATCCTCTCAGTACAGCTCCCCCGTATCTCATCACCCCGATCCTCTCTGTACAGCTCCCCCCGTATCTCATCACCCCCGATCCTCTCCGTACAGCTCCCCCGTATCTCATCACCCCGATCCTCTCCGTATTTCATCACCCCCGTATCTCATCGCCCCCGATCCTCTCCGTACAGCTCCCCCGTATCTCATCACCCCCGATCCTCTCCGTACAGCCCCCCGTATCTCCTCATCACACCCGATCCTCTCCGTACAGCTCCCTCGTATCTCATCATCACCCCCGATCCTCTCCGTACAGCCCCCCGTCTCTCATCACCCCCGATCCTCTCCGTACAGCCCCCCGTATCTCCTCATCACACCCGATCCTCTCCGTACAGCTCCCTCGTATCTCATCATCACCCCCGCTCCTCTCCGTACAGCTCCCCCGTATGTCCTCACCCCCGATCCTCTCCGTACAGCTCCCCCGTATCTCATCACCCCCGATCCTCTCCGTACAGCCCCCCCGTATCTCCTCCTCACCCCCGATCCTCTCCGTACAGCTCCCCCGTATCTCATCACCCCCCGATCCTCTCCGTACAGCTCCCCGTATCTCATCACCCCCGATCCTCTCCGTACAGCTCCCCCGTATCTCATCGCTTCCGATCCTCTCCGTACAGCTCCCCCGTATCTCATCACCCCCGTATCTCATCACCCCCGATCCTCTCCATACAGCTCCCCTGTATCTCATCGCCCCCGATCCTCTCCGTACAGCTCCCCCATATCTCAGCCATATCATCAGCCATCACTTATCGAAAATTTTCCTGAGGAAGACAGACAAACGTTTAAGGACCTTTTAGACCTACTACAGGAGAACGAACAGCAGGAATGTACAGGTAGGAAACTCTGTCCCCTCCGTGTACCCTCTCAAATTACCCCAAATCTGGGACTAGTCCCGGCGTTACAACTGTTTTACAACCAGGTTGTACGGGACATTGAGGCCCTACCACTAAATAAGAACACCCATGAGAACTTGACTTACAAGGAAAGGATGGCGATTAGATCTCTGAAAGAAAATCCGGACTTCCTGATTAAGGAGGCGGATAAGGGGGGGAATGTAGTATTGTGGCCAACAGAAATGTATATTGAGGAGGCTAGACGCCAGTTAAACAAGAACACATACTACACCCCCCTACCATCCGACCCTACTCAGGTCTTTCAGAAAAAGTTCGATCAACTGCTAGACGCAGCGTACAACTATGGTATAATAACTAAAAGTGAACATCGGTTTTTGAAGGTACACAACCCTGTGACACCCACTTTTTACATGCTCCCCAAGGTGCATAAATCCGTTACACGTCCCCCCGGAAGACCAATTGTATCTGGGATAGGAGGACTCTGCGAGCGAGCATGTATGTATATAGATTATTTTCTTCAACCATTGGTATTTCAACTTGATTCCTATATCAGGGACTCAGCTGACCTAATTGGGAAGATCGGGGATTTGACCATACCTGAAAACACCTGGATTGTAACACTTGATGTTGAAGCGCTTTATACTAACATAGCGCACCAGGATGGTATCAGAGCCGTAGCCTACTTTCTTGATAAATACTGCACAGGGGACCGTAGACACGATTCCTTTATTTTGGAGCTTCTGGAGTTTGTTCTAAGACAGAGCTACTTTATCTTTGATTCGAAATACTACAGACAGGCCTCTGGAACGGCAATGGGTGCACGTTGCGCGCCCTCCTACGCCAACCTATTTTTGGGCTGGTGGGAGGGCGCGCACGTGTACCCATTGGAGTCTTTTACCCAGCATGTGCTTGGGTGGTATAGATTTATTGATGATGTCTTTCTCCTATGGAATGGACCAATAGAAATGTGTAAAGAATTTATTAACCATCTTAACAATAATGAATTGAATATCTATCTCACTTCACATTTCTCACAGAACAGCATCGACTTTCTGGACCTGAGGATAAGAATACACGATCATCACTTACAGACAGATCTTTACCGAAAGGAAACTTCTACAAATGCACTCCTACATTATGAAAGCTTCCACCCTCGCCATCTGAAGGACAGCATACCAGTAGGACAGTTTACCCGTATTAAGAGGAATTGCACTACCGATGAGGATTTCCGCAGAAATGCGAGAGAATTGACGGAACGTTTCAGACATAGGGGGTACCCAAAGGGAGTTATCTCCAAGGCATATCTCAGAACTGCACGCAACAGTCGTGCTAACCTTCTGAAGCCACGTGAAAAATCTACAGAATTTAAGTTGGGTGTTATAACTACCTACAACAACCAATGGGGAGACATCAGGAAAGTTCTAGAGAACAACTGGAACATCCTGAGAGCTGAACAACGCCTAAACGCCTGGATCCCTGAAAGGCCGTCCCTAATTGCTAGGAAAGCAAAAAACCTGAAGGACAATTTAACCAGGAGTCATTTCCAACGGAATAAAAAGACTTTGGGTTGTGGTAAGGGAATCAGGGGCTCCTATGCATGCGGCGGATGCACGGTATGCCCCTTGATGTTATCGACCAAACAAGTGACAAATCCCACCAACCATCGATCATTTGACTTACATCACTATATCAACTGCAGGAGCAAAAATGTGGTATATGGTCTCATGTGCCCGTGTGAAAAATTCTATGTGGGTCAGACATCGCAAGAATTGAGGAAGAGGATACAGCAACACCTCTCTAGCATCCGGAACGCTACTAAATATTTCAATCAAGGTAAGATCCTCTCCACCGTTGCAACACACTTCAGACTTTACCATGGAGGTTCGATAAATGGCATCAGAGTGGTGGGTTTGGATCTAATACGTAGTAACATACGGGGTGGCGATGTGGTTCCGGAACTCTTGCGGAGGGAGGCGCGTTGGATTTTTAACCTTAATTGTATTGCACCTACAGGCATCAACGAAGATCTCCTTTTCTCAGGATTTTACAAACAAAGATAGGAGCTGCAGAATCCAATCTCTGGTGAGTACTACTCTTTCATTTTTACAACCTTTTTAATAATATTTATATATCTTTACTCTGGCACAATATGCACTTTTCTGGGGCTGAACCCCCTTATAGTTTTGGACCCTTAAGGTCCCTTACTGCACCACTTCAGGACACATTTAGCAACATGGAATCCTTCTGGTTCCCGGATACATAATTTGGCCACTACTTCACATCTTCACACTTATTAACGGGTACCCCCCTCTTCCCTACCCCTTCTTTTTTGTCCTTCCTGGTTTCCCTCTGTCCTTTCCCCCTCCCCCCCCTCCCCCCCCCCTTTTCTCCCCTCCTTCACCCTACTTCACTTCTGCTTTCTCTTCTTTTCACACCCCTTTTCTGTTCTGCTCACCACTTTATCTTCTCTTTATGCCATCTTCTTGTTCGCGCATTTCTTGTGTGTCATTATATCACATACTAATCTTTGATCATTTTCTTTATTACAAATCTATATAATTTTTTCACAAGAATCACCAGCACGGACACATGGAATTGATAGTTGTACGCATTATGACATCTTGAGTATACTCACCTTGGATTTGTAGACGATTGGAGCCCTCCATCACCTTCACTGGGATCTTCCCACATAAGAACCTCACTTCTTCAGGGATGCATCCGAACGATAAAAGTATACTACGGCCTACAGAAGGGAATACAGATGAGGAACTAACGACAGTTAATAAGAAAAATGGAGAATCAAGAAAGTACTTGAAAAGATATACTCCTTAACTATAATTGAATTATAGGATATGGACACTTAAGATTCTTTCAAATCATCTTTGGACATTGGTTATTGTTAAGAGCTCTCGAATGGACTTCTGGGTTTTCATGGTTTATTTGGATGGTACGATTATGTATTATTATTACTTGTCTTTTATATATATGATCTGTAAATGTTGACATTGTTGAACCTTTTTGACCCCAGGTAACAAACGTTTTTTATTTTTAACCTTCCTCCCCAGGGTGGTAACGTAAATGTATTATAGACCGCTTACAAATTGTAGTACTCTTGTTTTTTTCTTACAGAACTACGAACGCTAGCGCATAACTAAATAGGACCACAAGAACTGAGTTAGCAGAGATTTGCACGCATGTGCTATTCGGCCGGCTTACAGGTCTCGCGCGACCTGTCATTTACTTACACTATCTCGCCGGCTTACAAGTCTCGCACGACTTGCCACTTACCTGTACCACCTCGCCGGCCCTCAAGTCTCGCGCGACTTGTAATTTACTTGTACCATCTCGACGGCCCTCAAGTCTCGCGCGACTTGATGTCGGTCGCGTGATTAATCACGTGACCGCTCACCACTCTCGCGAGAGGCGTGCTAGACACATGTCACTCATGATAATATGCGCTTCGCTACTAACACCACACAGGTGCGACATCCATCCAAGGTACGCTATTGGTCAGATATCCACCCTGGGGGGGATCACATATGTATATATGGCGGACGGAAGTCCGACACAACAATAGGGACCCCTGAGGAAGTCGCAGCTTGCGACGAAACGCGTGGGGTATTTTGCCCACATCACCCTCTACGCATACCCGGCTCATTTCCATCTTGCCTGTATGGGTAAATATGTACCTCTGATCAAATTATCCTTCACCGAGTGTGCCGATTGCTCCTTTAGCATCATATGCTTATTGTTTGGAAGGGAAACCATACATGCATTTTTCCAACCCCTTTGGGATGTATTGATTCTAACTCCCTTCTAATTATATATATATTTTTTCTGATAGGGACGTGTTTGGACAACATTTCTACTGTCCATTTTGGGTGATGTGTTGTGTATGGATCTATTGTGATCTTAATACATGGGTCTAAGATATATGTACGTATGTACGTTTTAGGTGTTTTTAAACTGTTTGTTATGTGAGGTGTTAAGAATTAATAAAGATTTGGAATATTGTTTGGCCTATACACACTTCTCTTGGCTTTTCTTGTATGTTCAGCTCCCCCGTATCTCATCACCACCCCCGATCCTCTCCGTACAGCCCCCCGTATCTCATCGCCCCTGATCCTCTCCGTACAGCTCCCCCGTATCTCATCACCCCCGATCCTCTCCGTATTTCTTCACCCCCGTATCTCATCACCCCCGATCCTCTCCGTACAGCTCCCCCGTATCTCATCACCCCCGATCCTCTCCGTACAGCTCCACCGTATCTCATCACCCCCGATCCTCTCCGTACAGCTCCCCGTATCTCATCACCCCCCGATCCTCTCCGTACAGCTCCCCGTATCTCATCGCCCCCCTATCCTCTCCGTAGAGCTCCACCGTATCTCATCATCCCCGATCCTCTTCGTACAGCTCCCCGTATCTCATCACCCCCGCTCCTCTCCGTACAGCTCCCCCGTATCTCATCACCCCCGATCCTCTCCGTACAGCTCCCCCGTATCTCATCACCCCCGATCCTCTCCGTACAGCCCCCCGTATCTCATCACCACCCCCGATCCTCTCCGTACAGCCCCCCGTATCTCATCGCCCCCGATCCTCTCCGTACAGCTCCCCCGTATCTCATCACCACCCCCGATCCTCTCCGTACAGCCCCCCGTATCTCATCGCCCCCGATCCTCTCCGTACAGCTCCCCCGTATCTCATCACCCCCGATCCTCTCCGTATTTCATCACCCCCGTATCTCATCACCCCCGATCCTCTCCGTACAGCTCCCCCGTATCTCATCACCCCCGATCCTCTCCGTACAGCTCCCCCGTATCTCATCACCCCCGATCCTCTCCGTACAGCTCCCCCGTATCTCATCGCCCCCGATCCTCTCCGTACAGCTCCCCCGTATCTCATCGCCCCCGATCCTCTCCGTACAGCTCCCCCGTATCTCATCGCCCCCGATCCTCTCCGTACAGCTCCCCCGTATCTCATCACCACCCCCGATCCTCTCCGTACAGCCCCCCCGTATCTCATCACCCCCGATCCTCTCCGTATTTCATCACCCCCGTATCTCATCACCCCCGATCCTCTCCGTATTTCATCACCCCCGTATCTCATCACCCCCGATCCTCTCCGTACAGCTCCCCCGTATCTCATCACCCCCGATCCTCTCCGTACAGCTCCCCCGTATCTCATCACCCCCGATCCTCTCCGTACAGCTCCCCCGTATCTCATCGCCCCCGATCCTCTCCGTACAGCTCCCCCGTATCTCATCGCCCCCGATCCTCTCCGTACAGCTCCCCCGTATCTCATCGCCCCCGATCCTCTCCGTACAGCTCCCCCGTATCTCATCGCCCCCGATCCTCTCCGTACAGCTCCCCTGTATCTCATCACCCCCGATCCTCTCCGTACAGCTCCCCCGTATCTCATCGCCCCCGATCCTCTCCGTACAGCTCCCCCGTATCTCATCGCCCCCGATCCTCTCCGTACAGCTCCCCCGTATCTCATCCCCCCTGATCCTCTCCGTACAGCTCCCCCGTATCTCATCACCCCCGATGCTCTCCGTACAGCCCCCCGTATCTCGTCATCACCCCCGATCCTCTCCGTACAGCTCCCCCGTATCTCATCACCCCCGATCCTCTCCGTACAGCTCCCCCGTATCTCATCACCCCCGATCCTCTCCGTACAGCTCCCCCGTATCTCCTCATCACCCCCGATCCTCTCCGTACAGCCCCCCGTATCTCATCACCCCCGATCCTCTCCGTACAGCCCCCCGTATCTCATCGCCCCCCTGATCCTCTCCGTACAGCTCCCCCGTATCTCCTCATCACCCCCGATCCTCTCCGTACAGCCCCCCCGTATCTCATCACCCCCGATCCTCTCCGTACAGCTACCCCGTATCTCATCACCCCCGATCCTCTCCGTACAGCTCCCCCGTATCTCATCACCCCCGATCCTCTCCGTACAGCTCCCCCGTACCTACTCATCACCCCCGATCCTCTCCGTACAGCCCCCCGTATCTCATCACCCCCGATCCTCTCCGTACAGCCCCCCGTATCTCATCGCCCCCCTGATCCTCTCCGTACAGCTCCCCCGTATCTCATCACCCCCGATCCTCACCGTATTTCATCACCCCCGTATCTCATCACCCCCGATCCTCTCCGTACAGCTCCCCCGTATCTCATCGCCCCCGATCCTCTCTGTACAGCCCCCCGTATCTCATTACCCCCGATCCTCTCCGTACAGCTCCCCATATCTCATCGCCCCCCGATCCTCTCCGTACAGCTCCCCCGTATCTCATCGCCCCCGATCCTCTCCGTATTTCATCACCCCCGTATCTCATCACCCCCGATCCTCTCCGTACAGCTCCCCCGTATCTCATTGCCCCCGATCCTCTCCGTACAGCTCCCCCGTATCTCATCGCCCCCGATCCTCTCCGTATTTCATCACCCCCGTATCTCATCGCCCCCGATCCTCTCCGTACAGCTCCCCCGTATCTCATCGCCCCCGATCCTCTCCGTATTTCATCACCCCCATATCTCATCGCCCCCGATCCTCTCCCTACAGCTCCCCCGTATCTCATCGCCCCCGATCCTCTCCGTACAGCTTCCCAGTATCTCATCGCCCCCGATCCTCTCCGTATTTCATCACCCCCGTATCTCATCACCCCCGATCCTCTCCGTACAGCTCCCCGTATCTCATCGCCCCCGATCCTCTCCGTATTTCATCACCCCCGTATCTCATCACCCCCGATCCTCTCCGTACAGCTCCCCCGTATCTCATCGCCCCCGATCCTCTCCGTACAGCTCCCCCGCATCTCATCACCCCCGATCCTCTCCGTACAGCTCCCCCATATCTCATCGCTTCCGATCCTCTCCGTATTTCATCACCCCCGTATCTCATCGCCCCCGATCCTCTCCGTACAGCTCCCCCGTATCTCATCGCCCCCGATCCTCTCCGTACAGCTTCCCCGTATCTCCTCACCCCCGATCCTCTCCGTACAGCTCCCCCGTATCTCATCGCCCCCCGATCCTCTCCGTACAGCTCCCCCGTATCTCATCACCCCCGATCCTCTTCGTACAGCTCCCCGTATCTCATCGCCCCCCGATCCTCTCCGTATTTCATCACCCCCGTATCTCATCACCCCCGATCCTCTCCGTACAGCTCCCCCGTATGTCCTCACCCCCGATCCTCTGCGTACATCTCCCCCGTATCTCCGCACCCCCGATCCTCTCCGTACAGCCCCCCGTATCTCCTCATCACCCCCGATCCTCTCCGTACAGCTCCCTCGTATCTCATCATCACCCCCGATCCTCTCCGTACAGCTCCCCCGTATCTCATCACCCCCGATCCTCTCCGTACAGCTCCCCGTCTCTCATCACCCCCGATCCTCTCCGTACAGCTCCCCCGTATCTCCTCACCCCCGATCCTCTCCGTACAGCCCCCCCGTATCTCATCACCACCCCCGATCCTCTCCGTACAGCTCCCCCGTATCTCATCACCCCCGCTCCTCTCCGTACAGCTCCCCCCGTATCTCATCACCCCCGCTCCTCTCCGTACAGCTCTCCCCGTATCTCATCACCCCCGATCCTCTCCGTACAGCCCCCCGTATCTCCTCATCACCCCCGATCCTCTCCGTACAGCTCCCCCGGGATCTCCTCATCACCCCCGATCCTCTCCGTACAGCTCCCCCGTATCTCATCACCCCCGATCCTCTCCGTACAGCTCCCCCCGTATCTCATCACCCCCGATCCTCTCCGTACAGCTCCCCCGTAACTCATCACCCTCGATCCTCTCCGTACAGCTCCCCCCGTATCTCATCACCCCCGATCCTCTCCGTACAGCTCCCCCGTATCTCATCACCCCCCGATCCTCTCCGTACAGCTCCCCCGTATCTGATCACCCCCGATCCTCTCCGTACAGCTCCCCCGTATCTCATCACCCCCAATCCTCTCCGTACAGCTCCCCCGTATCTCATCACCCCCCGATCCTCTCAGTACAGCTCCCCCGTATCTCATCACCCCGATCCTCTCTGTACAGCTCCCCCCGTATCTCATCACCCCCGATCCTCTCCGTACAGCTCCCCCGTATCTCATCACCCCGATCCTCTCCGTATTTCATCACCCCCGTATCTCATCGCCCCCGATCCTCTCCGTACAGCTCCCCCGTATCTCATCACCCCCGATCCTCTCCGTACAGCCCCCCGTATCTCCTCATCACACCCGATCCTCTCCGTACAGCTCCCTCGTATCTCATCATCACCCCCGATCCTCTCCGTACAGCCCCCCGTCTCTCATCACCCCCGATCCTCTCCGTACAGCCCCCCGTATCTCCTCATCACACCCGATCCTCTCCGTACAGCTCCCTCGTATCTCATCATCACCCCCGCTCCTCTCCGTACAGCTCCCCCGTATGTCCTCACCCCCGATCCTCTCCGTACAGCTCCCCCGTATCTCATCACCCCCGATCCTCTCCGTACAGCCCCCCCGTATCTCCTCCTCACCCCCGATCCTCTCCGTACAGCTCCCCCGTATCTCATCACCCCCGATCCTCTCCATACAGCTCCCCCGTATCTCATCACCACCCCCGATCCTCTCCGTACAGCTCCCCCGTATGTCCTCACCCCCGATCCTCTCCGTACAGCTCCCCCGTATGTCCTCACCCCCGATCCTCTCCGTACAGCTCCGCCGTATGTCCTCACCCCCGATCCTCTCCGTACAGCTCCCCCGTATCTCATCACCCCCCGATCCTCTCCGTACAGCTCCCCGTTTCTCATCACCCCCGATCCTCTCCGTACAGCTCCCCCGTATCTCATCACCCCCGACCCTCTCCGTACAGCTTCCCCGTATCTCATCACCCCCGATCCTCTCCGTACAGCTCCCCCGTATCTCATCACCACCCCCGATCCTCTCCGTACAGCACCCCGTATCTCATCACCCCCGCTCCTCTCCGTACAGCTCCCCCGTATCTCATCACCCCCGTATCTCATCACCCCCGATCCTCTCCGTACAGCTCCCCCGTATCTCATCACCACCCCCGATCCTCTCCGTACAGCCCCCCGTATCTCATCACCCCCGATCCTCTCCGTACAGCTCCCCCGTATCTCATCACCCCCGATCCTCTCCGTACAGCTCCCCCGTATCTCATCGCCCCCGATCCTATCCGTATTTCATCACCCCCGTATCTCATTACCCCCGCTCCTCTCCGTACAGCTCCCCGTATCTCATCACCCCCGATCCTCTCCGTACAGCTCCCCCGTATCTCATCACCCCCGATCCTCTCCGTACAGCTCCCCCGTATCTCATCACCCCCGATCCTCTCCGTACAGCTCCCCCATATCTCATCACCCCCGCTCCTCTCCGTACAGCCCCCCCGTCTCTCATCACCCCCGATCCTCTCCGTACAGCTCCCCCGTATCTCATCACCCCCCGATCCTCTCCGTACAGCTCCCCCGTATCTCCTCCCCCCCCGATCCTCTCCGTACATCTCATCACCCCCGATCCTCTCCATAGAGCTCCCCGGTTTCTCATCACTCCCGATCCTCTCCGTACAGCTCCCCCGTATCTCCTCACCCCCGATCCTCTCCGTACAGCTCCCCCGTATCTCCTCCCCCCCGATCCTCTCCGTACAGCTCCCCCGTATCTCATCACCCCCGATCCTCTCTGTACAGCCCCCCGTCTCTCATCACCCCTGATCCTCTCCGTACAGCTCCCCCGTATCTCCTCACCCCCGATCCTCTCCGTACAGCCCCCCCGTATCTCCTCCTCACCCCCGATCCTCTCCGTACAGCTCCCCCGTATCTCATCACCCCCGATCCTCTCCATACAGCTCCCCCGTATCTCATCACCACCCCCGATCCTCTCCGTACAGCTCCCCCGTATGTCCTCACCCCCGATCCTCTCCGTACAGCTCCCCCGTATGTCCTCACCCCCGATCCTCTCCGTACAGCTCCGCCGTATGTCCTCACCGCCGATCCTCTCCGTACAGCTCCCCCGTATCTCATCACCCCCCGATCCTCTCCGTACAGCTCCCCGTTTCTCATCACCCCCGATCCTCTCCGTACAGCTCCCCCGTATCTCATCACCCCCGACCCTCTCCGTACAGCTTCCCCGTATCTCATCACCCCCGATCCTCTCCGTACAGCTCCCCCGTATCTCATCACCACCCCCGATCCTCTCCGTACAGCACCCCGTATCTCATCACCCCCGCTCCTCTCCGTACAGCTCCCCCGTATCTCATCACCCCCGTATCTCATCACCACCCCCGATCCTCTCCGTACAGCTCCCCCGTATCTCATCACCACCCCCGATCCTCTCCGTACAGCCCCCCGTATCTCATCACCCCCGATCCTCTCCGTACAGCTCCCCCGTATCTCATCATCCCCGATCCTCTCCGTACAGCTCCCCCGTATCTCATCGCCCCCGATCCTCTCCGTACAGCTCCCCCATATCTCATCACCCCCGCTCCTCTCCGTACAGCCCCCCCGTCTCTCATCACCCCCGATCCTCTCCGTACAGCTCCCCCGTATCTCATCACCCCCCGATCCTCTCCGTACAGCTCCCCCGTATCTCATCACCCCCCGATCCTCTCCGTACAGCTCCCCCGTATCTCATCACCCCCCGATCCTCTCCGTACAGCTCCCCCGTATCTCCTCACCCCCGATCCTCTCCGTACAGCCCCCCGTATCTCCTCATCACCCCCGATCCTCTCCGTACAGCTCCCCCGTATCTCATCACCCCCGATCCTCTCCGTACAGCTCCCCCGTATCTCATCACCACCCCCGATCCTCTCCCTACAGCTCCCCCGTATCTCATCACCCCCGATCCTCTCCGTATTTCATCACCCCCGATCCTCTCCGTACAGCTCCCCCGTATCTCATCACCACCCCCGATCCTCTCCGTACAGCCCCCCGTCTCTCATCGCCCCCGATCCTCTCCGTATTTCATCACCCCCGTATCTCATCACCCCCCGATCCTCTCCGTACATCTCCCCCGTATCTCATCACCCCCGATCCTCTCCGTACAGCCCCCCGTATCTCCTCATCACCCCCGATCCTCTCCGTACAGCTCCCCCGTATCTCATCACCCCCGATCCTCTCCGTACAGCGCCCCCGTCTCTCATCGCCCCCGATCCTCTCCGTACATCTCCCCCGTATCTCATCACCCCCGATCCCCTCCGTACAGCTCCCCCGTATCTCATCACCCCCGATCCTCTCCGTACATCTCCCCCGTATCTCATCATCACCCCCGATCCTCTCCGTACATCTCCCCCGTATCTCATCACCCCCGATCCTCTCCGTACATCTCCCCCGTCTCTCATCGCCCCCGATCCTCTCCGGACAACTCCCCCGTATCTCATCACCCCCGATCCTCTCCGTATTTCATCACCCCCGATCCTCTCCGTACAGCTCCCCCGTATCTCATCACCCCCGATCCTCTCCATACAGCTCCCCCGTATCTCATCACCCCCGATCCTCTCCGTACAGCTCCCCGTATCTCATCGCCCCCGATCCTCTCTGTACAGTTCCCCCCGTATCTCATCACCACCCCCGATCCTCTCCGTACAGCCCCCCCGTATCTCATCACCACCGATCCTCTCCGTACAGCTCCCCCGTATCTCATCACCCCCAATCCTCTCCGTACAGCCCCCCTGTATCTCATCACCCCCGATCCTCTCCAAATTTCATCACCCCCGTATCTCATCACCCCCGATCCTCTCCGTACAGCTCCCCCGTAACTCATCGCCCCCAATCCTCTCCGTACAGCTCCCCCGGGATCTCCTCATCACCCCCGATCCTCTCCGTACAGCTCCCCCGTATCTCATCACCCCCAATCCTCTCCGTACAGCTCCCCCGTATCTCATCCCCCCTGATCCTCTCCGTACAGCTCCCCCGTATCTCATCACCCCCAATCCTCTCCGTACAGCTCCCCCGGGATCTCCTCATCACCCCCGATCCTCTCCGTACAGCTCCCCCGTATCTCATCACCCCCAATCCTCTCCGTACAGCTCCCCCGTATCTCATCCCCCCTGATCCTCTCCGTACAGCTCCCCCGTATCTCATCACCCCCGATGCTCTCCGTACAGCCCCCCGTATCTCGTCATCACCCCCGATCCTCTCCGTACAGCTCCCCCGTATCTCATCACCCCCGATCCTCTCCGTACAGCTCCCCCGTATCTCATCACCACCCCCGATCCTCTCCGTACAGCCCCCCCGTATCTTATCACCACCGATCCTCTCCGTACAGCTCCCCCGTATCTCATCACCCCCAATCCTCTCCGTACAGCCCCCCTGTATCTCATCACCCCCGATCCTCTCCAAATTTCATCACCCCCGTATCTCATCACCCCCGATCCTCTCCGTACAGCTCCCCCGTAACTCATCGCCCCCGATCCTCTCCGTACAGCTCCCCCGTATCTCATCGCCCCCGATCCTCACCGTATTTCATCACCCCCGTATCTCATCACCCCCTATCCTCACCGTACAGCTCCCCCGTATCTCATCGCCCCCGATCCTCTCCGTACAGCTCCCCCGTATCTCATCGCCCCCGATCCTCTCCGTACAGCCCCCCGTATCTCGTCATCACCCCCGCTCCTCTCCGTACAGCTCCCCCTTATCTCATCACCCCCGATCCTCTCCGTACAGCTCCCCCGTATCTCATCACCACCCCCGATCCTCTCCGTACAGCCCCCCCGTATCTTATCACCACCGATCCTCTCCGTACAGCTCCCCCGTATCTCATCACCCCCAATCCTCTCCGTACAGCCCCCCTGTATCTCATCACCCCCGATCCTCTCCAAATTTCATCACCCCCGTATCTCATCACCCCCGATCCTCTCCGTACAGCTCCCCCGTAACTCATCGCCCCCGATCCTCTCCGTACAGCTCCCCCGTATCTCATCGCCCCCGATCCTCACCGTATTTCATCACCCCCGTATCTCATCACCCCCTATCCTCACCGTACAGCTCCCCCGTATCTCATCGCCCCCGATCCTCTCTGTACAGCTCCCCCGTATCTCATCGCCCCCGATCCTCTCCGTACAGCTCCCCTGTATCTCATCACCCCCGATCCTCTCCGTATTTCATCACCCCCGTATCTCATCACCCCCGATCCTCTCCGTACAGCTCCCCCGTATCTCATCACCCCCGATCCTCTCCGTACAGCTCCCCCGGGATCTCCTCACCCCCGATCCTCTCCGTACAGCTCCCCCGTATCTCATCACCCCCGACCCTCTTCGTACAGCTTCCCCGTATCTCCTCACCCCCGATCCTCTCCGTACAGCTCCCCCGTATCTCCTCACCCCCGATCCTCTCCGTACAGCTCCCCCGGGATCTCCTCATCACCCCTGATCCTCTCCGTACAGCTCCCCCGTATCTCATCACCCCCAATCCTCTCCGTACAGCTCCCCCGGGATCTCCTCATCACCCCCGATCCTCTCCGTACAGCTCCCCCGTATCTCATCACCCCCCGATCCTCTCCGTACAGCTCCCCGTATCTCATCACCCCCGATCCTCTCCGTACAGCTCCCCCGTATCTCATCGCTTCCGATCCTCTCCGTACAGCTCCCCCGTATCTCATCACCCCCGTATCTCATCACCCCCGATCCTCTCCATACAGCTCCCCTGTATCTCATCGCCCCCGATCCTCTCCGTACAGCTCCCCCATATCTCATCGCCCCCGATCCTCTCCGTACAGCTCCCCCGTATCTCATCGCCCCCGATCCTCTCCGTACAGCTCCCCCGTATCTCATCGCCCCCGATCCTCTCCGTACAGCTCCCCCGTATCTCATCGCCCCCGATCCTCTCCGTACAGCTCCCCTGTATCTCATCACCCCCGATCCTCTCCGTACAGCTCCCCCGTATCTCATCGCCCCCGATCCTCTCCGTACAGCTCCCCCGTATCTCATCGCCCCCGATCCTCTCCGTACAGCTCCCCCGTATCTCATCCCCCCTGATCCTCTCCGTACAGCTCCCCCGTATCTCATCACCCCCGATGCTCTCCGTACAGCCCCCCGTATCTCGTCATCACCCCCGATCCTCTCCGTACAGCTCCCCCGTATCTCATCACCCCCGATCCTCTCCGTACAGCTCCCCCGTATCTCATCACCCCCGATCCTCTCCGTACAGCTCCCCCGTATCTCCTCATCACCCCCGATCCTCTCCGTACAGCCCCCCGTATCTCATCACCCCCGATCCTCTCCGTACAGCCCCCCGTATCTCATCGCCCCCCTGATCCTCTCCGTACAGCTCCCCCGTATCTCATCACCCCCGATCCTCTCCGTACAGCCCCCCGTATCTCATCACCCCCGATCCTCTCCGTACAGCTCCCCCGTATCTCATCACCCCCGATCCTCTCCGTACAGCTCCCCCGTATCTCCTCATCACCCCCGATCCTCTCCGTACAGCCCCCCGTATCTCATCACCCCCGATCCTCTCCGTACAGCCCCCCGTATCTCATCGCCCCCCTGATCCTCTCCGTACAGCTCCCCCGTATCTCATCACCCCCGATCCTCACCGTATTTCATCACCCCCGTATCTCATCACCCCCGATCCTCTCCGTACAGCTCCCCCGTATCTCATCGCCCCCGATCCTCTCCGTACAGCTCCACCGTATCTCATCACCCCCGATCCTCTCCGTACAGCTCCCCCGTACCTACTCATCACCCCCGATCCTCTCCGTACAGCCCCCCGTATCTCATCACCCCCGATCCTCTCCGTACAGCCCCCCGTATCTCATCACCCCCGATCCTCTCCGTACAGCCCCCCGTATCTCATCACCCCCGATCCTCTCCGTACAGCCCCCCGTATCTCATCGCCCCCCTGATCCTCTCCGTACAGCTCCCCCGTATCTCATCACCCCCGATCCTCACCGTATTTCATCACCCCCGTATCTCATCACCCCCGATCCTCTCCGTACAGCTCCCCTGTATCTCATCGCCCCCGATCCTCTCCGTACAGCCCCCCGTATCTCATTACCCCCGATCCTCTCCGTACAGCTCCCCATATCTCATCGCCCCCCGATCCTCTCCGTACAGCTCCCCCGTATCTCATCGCCCCCGATCCTCTCCGTATTTCATCACCCCCGTATCTCATCACCCCCGATCCTCTCCGTACAGCTCCCCCGTATCTCATTGCCCCCGATCCTCTCCGTACAGCTCCCCCGTATCTCATCGCCCCCGATCCTCTACGTATTTCATCACCCCCGTATCTCATCGCCCCCGATCCTCTCCGTACAGCTCCCCCGTATCTCATCGCCCCCGATCCTCTCCGTATTTCATCACCCCCATATCTCATCGCCCCCGATCCTCTCCCTACAGCTCCCCCGTATCTCATCGCCCCCGATCCTCTCCGTATTTCATCACCCCCGTATCTCATCACCCCCGATCCTCCCCGTACAGCTCCCCGTATCTCATCGCCCCCCGATCCTCTCCGTATTTCATCACCCCCGTATCTCATCACCCCCGATCCTCTCCGTACAGCTCCCCGTATCTCATCGCCCCCCGATCCTCTCCGTATCTCATCACCCCCGATCCTCTCCGTACAGCTCCCCCGTATCTCATCGCCCCCGATCCTCTCCGTACAGCTCCCCCGTATCTCATCACCCCCGATCCTCTCCGTACAGCTCCCCCATATCTCATCGCTTCCGATCCTCTCCGTATTTCATCACCCCCGTATCTCATCGCCCCCGATCCTCTCCGTACAGCTCCCCCGTATCTCATCGCCCCCGATCCTCTCCGTACAGCTTCCCCGTATCTCCTCACCCCCGATCCTCTCCGTACAGCTCCCCCGTATCTCATCGCCCCCCGATCCTCTCCGTACAGCTCCCCCGTATCTCATCACCCCCGATCCTCTTCGTACAGCTCCCCGTATCTCATCGCCCCCCGATCCTCTCCGTATTTCATCACCCCCGTATCTCATCACCCCCGATCCTCTCCGTACAGCTCCCCCGTATCTCATCACCCCCGATCTTCTCCGTACAGCTCCCCCGTATGTCCTCACCCCCGATCCTCTCCGTACATCTCCCCCGTATCTCCGCACCCCCGATCCTCTCCGTACAGCCCCCCGTATCTCCTCATCACCCCCGATCCTCTCCGTACAGCTCCCTCGTATCTCATCATCACCCCCGATCCTCTCCGTACAGCTCCCCCGTATCTCATCACCCCCGATCCTCTCCGTACAGCTCCCCGTCTCTCATCACCCCCGATCCTCTCCGTACAGCTCCCCCGTATCTCCTCACCCCCGATCCTCTCCGTACAGCCCCCCCGTATCTCATCACCACCCCCGATCCCCTCCGTACAGCTCCCCCGTATGTCCTCACCCCCGATCCTCTCCGTACAGCTCCCCCGTATCTCATCACCCCCCGATCCTCTCCGTACAGCCCCCCGTATCTCCTCATCACCCCCGATCCTCTCCGTACAGCTCCCCGTATCTCATCACCCTCCGATCCTCTCCGTACAGCTCCCCCGTATGTCCTCACCCCCGATCCTCTCCGTACAGCTCCCCCGTATGTCCTCACCCCCGATCCTCTCCGTACAGCTCCCCCGTATCTCATCACCCCCCGATCCTCTCCGTACAGCCCCCCGTATCTCCTCATCACCCCCGATCCTCTCCGTACAGCTCCCCGTATCTCATCACCCCCCGATCCTCTCCGTACAGCTCCCCCGTATGTCCTCACCCCCGATCCTCTCCGTACAGCTCCCCCGTATGTCCTCACCCCCGATCCTCTCCGTACAGCTCCCCCGTATCTCCTCATCACCCCCGATCCTCTCCGTACAGCTCCCCCGTATCTCATCACCCCCGATCCTCTCCGTACAGCTCCCCCGTATCTCATCACCCCCGACCCTCTCCGTACAGCTCCCCCTTATCTCATCACCCCCGATCCTCTCCGTACAGCCCCCCGTATCTCATCACCCCCGATCCTCTCCGTACAGCTCCCCCGTATATCATCACCCCCGATCCTCTTCGTACAGCTCCCCGTATCTCATCGCCCCCCGATCCTCTCCGTATTTCATCACCCCCGTATCTCATCACCCCCGATCCTCTCCGTATTTCATCACCCCTGTATCTCATCACCCCCGATCCTCACCGTACAGCTCCCCCGTATCTCATCGCCCCCGATCCTCTGCGTACAGCTCCCCCGTATCTCATCGCCCCCGATCCTCTCCGTATTTCATCACCCCCGTATCTCATCACCCCCGATCCTCTCCGTACAGCTCCCCTGTATCTCATCACCCCCGATCCTTTCCGTATTTCATCACCCCCGTATCTCATCACCCCCATCTTCTCCGTACAGCTCCCCCGTATCTCATCACCCCCGATCCTCTCCGTACAGCTCCCCCGTATCTCATCACCCCCCGATCCTCTCCGTACAGCCCCCCGTATCTCCTCATCACCCCCGATCCTCTCCGTACAGCCCCCCGTATCTCCTCATCACTCCCGATCCTCTCCGTACAGCTCCCCGTATCTCATCACCCCCCGATCCTCTCCGTACAGCTCCCCCGTATGTCCTCACCCCCGATCCTCTCCGTACAGCTCCCCCGTATGTCCTCACCCCCGATCCTCTCCGTACAGCTCCCCCGTATCTCATCACCCCCCGATCCTCTCCGTACAGCTCCCCTGTATCTCATCACCCCCGATCCTCTCCGTACAGCCCCCCGTATCTCCTCATCACCCCCGATCCTCTCCGTACAGCTCCCCGTATCTCATCACCCCCCGATCCTCTCCGTACAGCTCCCCCGTATGTCCTCACCCCCGATCCTCTCCGTACAGCTCCCCCGTATGTCCTCACCCCCGATCCTCTCCGTACAGCTCCCCCGTATCTCCTCATCACCCCCGATCCTCTCCGTACAGCTCCCCCGTATCTCATCACCCCCGATCCTCTCCGTACAGCTCCCCCGTATCTCATCACCCCCGACCCTCTCCGTACAGCTCCCCCTTATCTCATCACCCCCGATCCTCTCCGTACAGCCCCCCGTATCTCATCACCCCCGATCCTCTCCGTACAGCTCCCCCGTATATCATCACCCCCGATCCTCTTCGTACAGCTCCCCGTATCTCATCGCCCCCCGATCCTCTCCGTATTTCATCACCCCCGTATCTCATCACCCCCGATCCTCTCCGTATTTCATCACCCCCGTATCTCATCACCCCCGATCCTCACCGTACAGCTCCCCCGTATCTCATCGCCCCCGATCCTCTGCGTACAGCTCCCCCGTATCTCATCGCCCCCGATCCTCTCCGTATTTCATCACCCCCGTATCTCATCACCCCCGATCCTCTCCGTACAGCTCCCCTGTATCTCATCACCCCCGATCCTTTCCGTATTTCATCACCCCCGTATCTCATCACCCCCATCCTCTCCGTACAGCTCCCCCGTATCTCATCACCTCCGATCCTCTCCGTACAGCTCCCCCGTATCTCATTACCCCCGATCCTCTCCGTACAGCTCCCCCGTATCTCATCACCCCCGATCCTCTCCGTACAGCTCCCCCGGGATCTCCTCATCACCGCCGATCCCCTCCGTACAGCCCCCCCGTATCTCATCACCCCCGATCCTCTCCGTACAGCTCCCCCGTATCTCCTCACCCCCGATCCTCTCCGTACAGCTCCCCCGTATCTCATCACCCCCAATCCTCTCCGTACAGCTCCCCCGGGATCTCCTCATCACCACCGATCCTCTCCGTACAGCTCCCCCGTATCTCATCACCCCCCGATCCTCTCCGTACAGCTCCCCGTATCTCATCACCCCCGATCCTCTCCGTACAGCTCCCCCGTATCTCATCGCTTCCGATCCTCTCCGTACAGCTCCCCCGTATCTCATCACCCCCGTATCTCATCACCCCCGATCCTCTCCATACAGCTCCCCCGTATCTCATCGCCCCCGATCCTCTCCGTACAGCTCCCCCGTATCTCATCGCCCCCGATCCTCTCCGTACAGCTCCCCCTTATCTCATCGCCCCCGATCCTCTCCGTACAGCTCCCCTGTATCTCATCACCCCCGATCCTCTCCGTATTTCATCACCCCCGTATCTCATCACCCCCGATCCTCTCCGTACAGCTCCCCCGTATCTCATCACCCCCGATCCTCTCCGTACAGCTCCCCCGTATCTCATCGCTTCCGATCCTCTCAGTACAGCTCCCCTGTATCTCATCACCCCCGTATCTCATCACCCCCGATCCTCTCCGTACAGCTCCCCTGTATCTCATCGCCCCGATCCTCTCCGTACAGCTCCCCGTATCTCATCGCCCCCGATCCTCTCCGTACAGCTCCCCCGTATCTCATCACCCCCCGATCCTCTCCGTACAGCTCCCCCGTATGTCCTCACCCCCGATCCTCTCCGTACAGCTCCCCCGTATGTCCTCACCCCCGATCCTCTCCGTACAGCTCCCCCGTATCTCATCACCCCCCGATCCTCTCCGTACAGCCCCCCGTATCTCCTCATCACCCCCGATCCTCTCCGTACAGCTCCCCGTATCTCATCACCCCCCGATCCTCTCCGTACAGCTCCCCCGTATGTCCTCACCCCCGATCCTCTCCGTACAGCTCCCCCGTATGTCCTCACCCCCGATCCTCTCCGTACAGCTCCCCCGTATCTCCTCATCACCCCCGATCCTCTCCGTACAGCTCCCCGTATCTCATCACCCCCGATCCTCTCCGTACAGCTCCCCCGTATCTCATCACCCCCGACCCTCTCCGTACAGCTCCCCCGTATCTCATCACCCCCGATCCTCTCCGTACAGCCCCCCGTATCTCATCACCCCCGATCCTCTCCGTACAGCTCCCCCGTATCTCATCACCCCCGATCCTCTTCGTACAGCTCCCTGTATCTCATCGCCCCCCGATCCTCTCCGTATTTCATCACCCCCGTATCTCATCACCCCCGATCCTCTCCGTATTTCATCACCCCCGTATCTCATCACCCCCGATCCTCACAGTACAGCTCCCCCGTATCTCATCGCCCCCGATCCTCTGCGTACAGCTCCCCCGTATCTCATCGCCCCCGATCCTCTCCGTATTTCATCACCCCCGTATCTCATCACCCCCGATCCTCTCCGTACAGCTCCCCTGTATCTCATCACCCCCGATCCTTTCCGTATTTCATCACCCCCGTATCTCATCACCCCCATCCTCTCCGTACAGCTCCCCCGTATCTCATCACCTCCGATCCTCTCCGTACAGCTCCCCCGTATCTCATCACCCCCGATCCTCTCCGTACAGCTCCCCCGTATCTCATCACCCCCCGATCCTCTCCGTACAGCTCCCCCGGGATCTCCTCATCACCGCCGATCCTCTCCGTACAGCCCCCCCTGTATCTCATCACCCCCGATCCGCTCCGTACAGCTCCCCCGTATCTCCTCACCCCCGATCCTCTCCGTACAGCTCCCCCGTATCTCCTCACCCCCGATCCTCTCCGTACAGCTCCCCCGGGATCTCCTCATCACCCCTGATCCTCTCCGTACAGCTCCCCCGTATCTCATCACCCCCAATCCTCTCCGTACAGCTCCCCCGGGATCTCCTCATCACCACCGATCCTCTCCGTACAGCTCCCCCGTATCTCATCACCCCCCGATCCTCTCCGTACAGCTCCCCGTATCTCATCACCCCCGATCCTCTCCGTACAGCTCCCCCGTATCTCATCGCTTCCGATCCTCTCCGTACAGCTCCCCCGTATCTCATCACCCCCGTATCTAATCACCCCCGATCCTCTCCGTACAGCTCCCCCGTATGTCCTCAACCCCGATCCTCTCCGTACAGCTCCCCTGTATCTCCTCATCACCCCCGATCCTCTCCGTACAGCTCCCCGTATCTCATCACCCCCGATCCTCTCCGTACAGCTCCCCCGTATCTCATCACCCCCGACCCTCTCCGTACAGCTC
The DNA here is from genome assembly GCF_040894005.1 of Engystomops pustulosus. Classification (NCBI taxonomy): domain Eukaryota; kingdom Metazoa; phylum Chordata; class Amphibia; order Anura; family Leptodactylidae; genus Engystomops; species Engystomops pustulosus. The sequence goes on from NC_092419.1 coordinate 108,851,983, forward strand.
CCCCGTATCTCATCACCCCCGATCCTCTCCGTACAGCCCCCCGTATCTCATCACCCCCGATCCTCTCCGTACAGCTCCCCCGTATCTCATCACCCCCGATCCTCTTCGTACAGCTCCCCGTATCTCATCGCCCCCCGATCCTCTCCGTATTTCATCACCCCCGTATCTCATCACCCCCGATCCTCTCCGTATTTCATCACCCCCGTATCTCATCACCCCCGATCCTCACAGTACAGCTCCCCCGTATCTCATCGCCCCCGATCCTCTGCGTACAGCTCCCCCGTATCTCATCGCCCCCGATCCTCTCCGTATTTCATCACCCCCGTATCTCATCACCCCCGATCCTCTCCGTACAGCTCCCCTGTATCTCATCACCCCCGATCCTTTCCGTATTTCATCACCCCCGTATCTCATCACCCCCATCCTCTCCGTACAGCTCCCCCGTATCTCATCACCTCCGATCCTCTCCGTACAGCTCCCCCGTATCTCATCACCCCCGATCCTCTCCGTACAGCTCCCCCGTATCTCATCACCCCCGATCCTCTCCGTACAGCTCCCCCGGGATCTCCTCATCACCGCCGATCCTCTCCGTACAGCCCCCCGTATCTCATCACCCCCGATTCGCTCCGTACAGCTCCCCCGTATCTCCTCACCCCCGATCCTCTCCGTACAGCTCCCCCGTATCTCCTCACCCCCGATCCTCTCCGTACAGCTCCCCCGGGATCTCCTCATCACCCCTGATCCTCTCCGTACAGCTCCCCCGTATCTCATCACCCCCAATCCTCTCCGTACAGCTCCCCCGGGATCTCCTCATCACCACCGATCCTCTCCGTACAGCTCCCCCGTATCTCATCACCCCCCGATCCTCTCCGTACAGCTCCCCGTATCTCATCACCCCCGATCCTCTCCGTACAGCTCCCCCGTATCTCATCGCTTCCGATCCTCTCCGTACAGCTCCACCGTATCTCATCACCCCCGTATCTCATCACCCCCGATCCTCTCCATACAGCTCCCCCGTATCTCATCGCCCCCGATCCTCTCCGTACAGCTCCCCCGTATCTCATCGCCCCCGATCCTCTCCGTACAGCTCCCCCTTATCTCATCGCCCCCGATCCTCTCCGTACAGCTCCCCTGTATCTCATCACCCCCGATCCTCTCCGTATTTCATCACCCCCGTATCTCATCACCCCCGATCCTCTCCGTACAGCTCCCCCGTATCTCATCACCCCCGATCCTCTCCGTACAGCTCCCCCGTATCTCATCGCTTCCGATCCTCTCAGTACAGCTCCCCCGTATCTCATCACCCCCGATCCTCTCCGTACAGCTCCCCCGTATCTCATCACCCCCGATCCTCTCCGTACAGCTCCCCCGTATCTCATCACCCCCGATCCTCTCCGTACAGCTCCCCTGTATCTCATCGCCCCGATCCTCTCCGTACAGCTCCCCGTATCTCATCGCCCCCGATCCTCTCCGTACAGCTCCCCCGTATCTCATCGCCCCCGATCCTCTCCGTACAGCCCCCCCGTATCTCATCCCCCCTGATCCTCTCCGTACAGCTCCCCCGTATCTCATCACCCCCGATCCTCTCCGTACAGCTCCCCCGTATCTCATCACCCCCGATCCTCTCCGTACAGCTCCCCCGTATCTCATCACCCCCGATCCTCTCCGTACAGCTCCCCCGTATCTCATCACCCCCGATCCTCTCCGTACAGCCCCCCGTATCTCATCACCCCCGATCCTCTCCATACAGCCCCCCGTATCTCATCGCCCCCCTGATCCTCTCCGTACAGCTCCCCCGTATCTCATCACCCCCGATCCTCACCGTATTTCATCACCCCCGTATCTCATCACCCCCGATCCTCTCCGTACAGCTCCCCCGTATCTCATCACCCCCGATCCTCTCCGTACAGCTCCCCCGTATCTCATCGCCCCCGATCCTCTCCGTACAGCTCCACCGTATCTCATCGCCCCCGATCCTCTCCGTACAGCTCCCCCGTACCTCCTCATCACCCCCGATCCTCTCCGTACAGCCCCCCGTATCTCATCACCCCCGATCCTCTCCGTACAGCCCCCCGTATCTCATCGCCCCCCTGATCCTCTCCGTACAGCTCCCCCGTATCTCATCACCCCCGATCCTCACCGTATTTCATCACCCCCGTATCTCATCACCCCCGATCCTCTCCGTACAGCTCCCCCGTATCTCATCGCCCCCGATCCTCTCCGTACAGCCCCCCGTATCTCATTACCCCCGATCCTCTCCGTACAGCTCCCCATATCTCATCGCCCCCCGATCCTCTCCGTACAGCTCCCCCGTATCTCATCGCCCCCGATCCTCTCCGTATTTCATCACCCCCGTATCTCATCACCCCCGATCCTCTCCGTACAGCTCCCCCGTATCTCATCGCCCCCGATCCTCTCCGTACAGCTCCCCCGTATCTCATCGCCCCCGATCCTCTCCGTATTTCATCACCCCCGTATCTCATCGCCCCCGATCCTCTCCGTACAGCTCCCCCGTATCTCATCGCCCCCGATCCTCTCCGTACAGCTCCCCCGTATCTCATCACCCCCGATCCTCTCCGTACAGCTCCCCCATATCTCATCGCCCCCGATCCTCTCCGTATTTCATCACCCTCGTATCTCATCACCCCCGATCCTCTCCGTACAGCTCCCCGGTATCTCATCACCCCCGATCCTCTTCGTACAGCTCCCCGTATCTCATCGCCCCCCGATCCTCTCCGTATTTCATCACCCCCGTATCTCATCACCCCCGATCCTCTCCGTACAGCTCCCCCGTATCTCATCGCCCCCGATCCTCTCCGTACAGCTCCCCCGTATCTCATCACCCCCGATCCTCTCCGTACAGCTCCCCCATATCTCCTCGCTTCCGATCCTCTCCGTATTTCATCACCCCCGTATCTCATCGCCCCCGATCCTCTCCGTACAGCTCCCCCGTATCTCATCACCCCCGATCCTCTCCGTACAGCTCCCCAGTATCTCCTCACCCCCGATCCTCTTCGTACAGCTCCCCGTATCTCATCGCCCCCCGATCCTCTCCGTATTTCATCACCCCCGTATCTCATCGCCCCCGATCCTCTCCGTACAGCCCCCCCGTATCTCATCGCCCCCGATCCTCTCCGTACAGCCCCCCCGTATCTCATCGCCCCCGATCCTCTCCGTACAGCCCCCCCGTATCTCATCACCCCCGATCCTCTCCGTACAGCTCCCCCGTATCTCATCACCCCCGATCCTCTCCGTACAGCTCCCCCCGTATCTCATCGCCCCCGCTCCTCTCCGTACAGCTCCCCCGTATCTCATGACCCCCGATCCTCTCCGTATTTCATCACCCCCGATCCTCTCCGTACAGCTCCCCCGTATCTCATCACCCCCGATCCTCTCCGTACAGCTCCCCGTATCTCATCGCCCCCGATCCTCTCCGTATTTCATCACCCCCATATCTCATCGCCCCCGATCCTCTCCGTACAGCTCCCCCGTATCTCATTGCCCCCGATCCTCTCCGTACAGCTCCCCCGTATCTCATTGCCCCCTATCCTCTCCGTACAGCTCCCCCGTATCTCATCACCACCCCCGATCCTCTCCGTACAGCCCCCCCGTATCTCATCGCCCCCGATCCTCTCTGTACAGCTCCCCCGTATCTCATCGCCCCCGATCCTCTCCGTACAGCTCCCCCGTATCTCATCGCCCCCGATCTTCTTCGTACAGCTCCCCCGTATCTCATCGCCCCCGATCTTCTTCGTACAGCTCCCCCGTATCTCATCGCCCCCGATCCTCTCCGTACAGCTCCCCCGTATCTCATCGCCCCCGATCCTCTCCGTACAGCTCCCCCGTATCTCCTCACCCCCGATCCTCTCCGTACAGCTCCCCCATATCTCATCACCCCCGATCCTCTTCGTACAGCTCCCCGTATCTCATCGCCCCCGATCCTCTCCGTACAGCTCCCCCTTATCTCCTCACCCCCGATCCTCTCCGTACAGCTCCCCCATATCTCATCACCCCCGATCCTCTTCGTACAGCTCCCCGTATCTCATCGCCCCCGATCCTCTCCGTACAGCTCCCCCTTATCTCATCACCCCCGATCCTCTCCGTACAGCTCCCCCGTATCTCATCACCACCGATCCTCTCCGTATTTCATCACCCCCGTATCTCATCATCAGTTGATAAATGGATGCTGAAGGGATTGTCATGAATATAAAGTCTCTGCCGCCGCCTTCCCTTCCATGTAGTCGTTTCGCCCTCCCGCCTATAACAATTAGGACAGACTCCAAACCAGAGGCGATGGCGGGCGCAGCCCCTGGACCCCACACGAGGCGGTGATGGACGGCCACCATCTGCTCGTCTGGCAGGACCCCCCTACTTATACAATGATCCATGTTGTGGCTGCGCGGTTCTGCGGATCACGGAGCAGGACCGGTGCCCGGGCAGGAGGCATTGATGTTGGAGCAGGTCCTGGGCGCAGGGTTGGCACAGCCTCTGCCATTATGAAGTGGCAACTCTTTAATGATGCAAACAACACATGGCAGGGGAGAGGCGCCAGCTCTAAACTGCAGATGGCACAGGAAGTCACATCTAGGCGAGGATATAACTGGCGGCCGTCACCGAGCCCCCGGCCTCACAGGACAACACAGGCCAAGGCCGGGCAGTACAGCTTTAATAATCTGCAGCATAACAAGCGCGTCCACAGCTGCACAGACTATGGGCAATGGGGGCACCACAGGTAATGCTGAAAGGACAACTCCCTAAAGCAGCTGTCACAACCGGGAGATCACATGGTGAGGTCATAGCCACTCAGCTGCTGCAGAACCTCATCATACAAGCCTTTAACAGGAGAAATGGCTCCTTAATGACCAGATATTCTTCGTTATCATTACCAGGAGGCTCCGCCCTCCTCTTACAAACCTTTTATTGACCTTTATGACAATTACACGGAAAAGTACAAAAAAAAGTTCTATAAATATCACAAAACACAATCACAGACACATAATATGTACAAAGAGATGACAGTGGGGGCAGGTAGGTAGGTAGGTAGGTAGGTAGGTGGGTGGGTGGTTGGTTGGCCGGATACTTTCCATCCCGATCCTTATAGCCGCTAGTAACGAGGCGGCGGCGCGTCTACAGGTTACTACACGTCCCCATGGATGTGATGAGGGAGAGCGGGAGTCCTGTGCAGGGCCCCCTATATCACAGGAGCAGGGAGGGGGGGGGGGGTCCACGAGTCCAGACCCCCGGCACACGATCTAGCACCTCCCTACAGCGACCTTCCCCCGGCCGTGACTTATATGTAACACAAAAGACGCCATCCGTCCGATGCTGGAAATGTGCGATAAATAAGAGACGTGGAGCCTCCTCATAGAGCAGAGCTGCTGAAATCCTCTGTGCTGCAGGCACCGCCTCCTTCCTGTCAGGTGACGGCTGCGGGCTGGTCATGTGACTTACAGCGTGCGCATCCATGGAAATCGCTGCTCAGAGGAGATCATGGACTTACGCAAATTGCTAGAAGACAGGAGAGTCGCACAGGGTGCACGGCCCCCTAAGTAACCGCTTTATCCATTCCAGATCTGGAAACCAAGACAAGGGGGAGGAGTCACACAGTAATAGTCACATGCTGGCAGATTACATGGTCCCAATAATCCCTTTAGGCGCACAGCAGATGACCCCCCCTACACCTCAATGCATAGTGCGTAGGAGCACTTACCTTCAGGGGCGGGGTGCCTGGCGATGCTGTCGTGCTGTAGGCACCTGCGATACTCCAGGGTCTGACAAGCCTGATAGGTCAGGAAACACCTAGAACCACACAGCAAACACAGCTCAGCTTCATCCAACACAATGCACAGAGCACAGCAGTGTGAGGTCTGATTACACATCTCTCCAGGGGACAATACATAACACTGGCTGCAGAGAGCACAGAGCACAGCAGTGTGAGGTCTGATTACACATCTCTCCAGGGACAATACATAACACTGGCTGCAGAGAGCACAGCAGTGTGAGGTCTGATTACACATCTCTCCAGGGACAGTACATAACACTGGCTGCAGAGAGCACAGAGCACAGCAGTGTGAGGTCTGATTACACATCTCTCCAGGGACAATACATAACACTGGCTGCAGAGAGCACAGAGCACAGCAGTGTGAGGTCTGATTACACATCTCTCCAGGGACAATACATAACACTGGCTGCAGAGAGCACAGAGCACAGCAGTGTGAGGTATGATTACACATCTCTCCAGGGACAGTACATAACACTGGCTGCAGAGGGCACAGAGCACAGCAGTGTGAGGTCTGATTACACATCTCTCCAGGGACAATACATAACACTGGCTGCAGAGAGCAAAGAGCACAGCAGTGTGAGGTATGATTACACATCTCTCCAGGGACAATACATAACACTGGCTGCAGAGAGCACAGAGCACAGCAGTGTGAGGTCTGATTACACATCTCTCCAGGGACAATACATAACACTGGCTGCAGAGAGCACAGGGCACAGCAGTGTGAGGTATGATTACACATCTCTCCAGGGACAATACATAACACTGGCTGCAGAGAGCACAGAGCACAGCAGTGTGAGGTATGATTACACATCTCTCCAGGGACAATACATAACACTGGCTGCAGAGAGCACAGAGCACAGCAGTGTGAGGTAAGATTACACATCTCTCCAGGGACAGTACATAACACTGGCTGCAGAGAGCACAGAGCACAGCAGTGTGAGGTATGATTACACATCTCTCCAGGGACTATACATAACACTGGCTGCAGAGAGCACAGAGCACAGCAGTGTGAGGTCTGATTACACATCTCTCCAGGGATAAAATATAACACTGGCTGCAGAGAGCACAGCAGTGTGAGGTCTGATTACACATCTCTCCAGGGACAATACATAACACTGGCTACAGAGAGCACAGAGCACAGCAGTGTGAGGTCTGATTACACATCTCTCCAGGGATAATATATAACACTGGCTACAGAGAGCACAGCAGTGTGAGGTATGATTACACATCTCTCCAGGGATAAAATATAACACTGGCTGCACAGAGCACAGCAGTGTGAGGTATGATTACACATCTCTCCAGGGATTATACAAGACACTGGCTGCAGAGAGCACAGAGCACAGCAGTGTGAGGTCTGATTACACATCTCTCCAGGGACAATACATAACACCGGCTGCAGAGAGCACAGAGCACAGCAGTGTGAGGTATGATGTACTGTCCCTGGAGAGATGTGTAATCAGACCTCACACTGCTGTGCTCTGTGCTCTCTGCAGCTAGTGTTATGTATTATTCCTGGAGAGATGTGTAATCATACCTCACACTGCTGTGCTCTGTGCTCTCTGCAGCCGGTGTTATGTACTGTCCCTGGAGAGATGTGTAATAACACCGGCTGCAGAGAGCACAGAGCACAGCAGTGTGAGGTATGATTACACATCTCTCCAGGAATAATACATAACACTAGCTGCAGAGAGCACAGAGCACAGCAGTGTGAGGTCTGATTACACATCTCTCCAGGGACAATACATAACACTGGCTGCAGAGAGCACAGAGCACAGCAGTGTGAGGTCTGATTACACATCTCTCCAGGGACAATACATAACACTGGCTGCAGAGAGCACAGAGCACAGCAGTGTGAGGTCTGATTACACATCTCTCCAGGGACAATACATAACACTGGCTGCAGAGAGCACAGAGCACAGCAGTGTGAGGTCTGATTACACTTCTCTCCAGGGACAATACATAACACTGGCTGCAGAGAGCACAGAGCACAGCAGTGTGAGGTCTTATTACACATCTCTCCAGGGACAGTACATAGCACTGGCTGCAGAGAGCACAGAAGTAACAACAATATATCACACTGAATGAGCACAGGCAATGACAGGCAGCCAGTGTGAGGACTTACCTCGGCCATAGATGTCCATTCGGGCAGAGGGCCTTCTTACTGTCTGTGAAAGGTAGAACCTCTTTGCACAGGCTGCAATACTCAGGAAACGTCTGCTTATTCATCTTCTTCTCCACGTGTCCGGTAAGGACCTGCAGGGGTTAAAAAGAGACAAATAAAACCAGTGCACTAATACACAGAACCAAACCCGCAGCTTATAAACAGGCACACAGTCATATAATGAAGTGAGAAACACATTACACAACTGATGGGGGGGCGGGGGGGGGACCTGCGCTGATTGTTGTCAGGTCTCCTGTCTTCGGGTTTGTTACAATGTATCAGTACAAGTACAGGCGGATGAGATGGAAGCAGGTGGGGAACAAACATGTAACATCAATACCCTGAAAAGTGATCATGCAGAATGGCGGCTAGGGGGCGCACCTGTGCCGTGCGGTCCTCGCTGTCACGGTTGGCCATGAGGTAGGCGCAGACGCCTCGCGTAGGGATGGTCGTGTACTCGGTGATGCCGGTGTGTAGGTAGACTTCCCCCAGCACATGCTTCATATGTTCCCGGATAAGATGCGCCTCCGCAGCATCGATCTTCTGCTGGATCTCCTGTAGACCTTCCTCTGCTGGACTACAATCCCCATCAGGCTCAGCAGAGTCCCTCAATGTCTTACTGGGGCTAACCTCCGCCCCCTCCCCCACCTCGCCCTCTATAACCTCCTCAGTCTTTGACACCTTTGACTCCTTGGGATTTGGCTTCCAGACCACATCTGACGACTTCTTCTTGAACGACTGGTACCAAATTCTGAGGAGAAAGAGACGGAACCTCCAGAAGTACAAGGGTCCACCCTCAATCTTCTTATCCAAAGCGTCCATCAGGAACTGAGGGATGATCTTATCTTTCAGGACCTTCCATCGTACCAGATCTGTAAGGTCCACCTGCCGGAAGAGGTTCTGGCTGGAAGTCTCCAGGAGCTGAGCCGCTGCCTCCTCAAACGTCTTGAGAGCCATAAAGTTCACCTGAAAGTTCTTGTTGACCGGATGGACGCCATTGTTCATACCTTCCGATGTGACGCAGGCCAGGTAGGCACCGAACGGGCTGATGCCAATGCCGTGAGACTTGATGGCACCAAACATGTCTGACAAGTTGATGAGTTGGTGCTCGAACTTGAGGGCGACGTTGGTAAAGATGGGGCTGAGCTGCTGCACTTTGCCGTCGGTGGAGCAGGTGTAAATAGTCCCGTTCTGCCGGTCCACCGCCATGGAGACAATGGGCAAGGAGTGGAGGCCGGTCACATGGGAATTGTGCACATTGAGGCCGGCTTTGGAGATTAACAACAGGCACCAGAAGACGTAGGACCCTCGGGCCGCCACCACCAGGCTGCAGCTGCACTTCTGGTAGGGGTGATACAGGGGAACACACTTGATGCTGTGCACCGGCAGGCGATCAGTCTCCTGCCAGAGGATCACCGGCTGCCGTAACGTAAAATAACCCTTCACAGCCTTCAGGTTCACTGGGATGATTTTGACCGGACCCAAGGCGCTTCCGATGATCAGGCCGCTCATTTTGCGGTTGCTGTGCTCGTATTCCCACCAGGCCAGGACACTGGGGGATTCCACCCCAGAAACAATGGTGCTACAGGAGATGATGGAGTCCCGGTCCTTGATGGGAAGCTGGAACTGCCAGACCGCAACATCACCGCTCTCAAAGAGTACGGCCAGGAGGACGGTGCTCACGTCCCGGCAGGTGTTGTTTTCCAGTACCTCTTGTGTGGTGCATATCCCGGACCATTCCATCCTCACTGGGGTCTGCATAGTGTGTCGCCGCTCAAACTCTGCAAAGTCCTCCAGGTCGGCAGCCTTGTCCGCCTCAGTCATCACGTAGTTACTTTGCGCCAGTCGCTCGCCGTACATTTCAGTCAGGTCCGCCAGCTGCTTCCACTGGAGACCATCAAAATTGGCGCTGATGGTCAGCCGGTTGTCCAGTGTCAGGACAGCCAGGAGGCATCTGCCGTTGCCGTCACATCCCACAGGAGACCAGCAGGCGTACTTGTATCCCTGCAGCGGGGGCAGAGCCTTCCCTTCCGGGTTCAAAACCCTGTCCAGCATGAACCTCTGACTGACCACCGGGTCCTTGGATCTGGCAAACTTCGCCCTGCATTGCTCCACATCTTTTAGAGGTCCAATCTGTAAGCGGAGAAGGTACATGTGATACACACATAGAATGGTAAAAGGTCCCTTATAGACAAGACCTGAAGAATAACACAGATGCAGCAGTGGGGGGCGCTATACATGATGTACTAGGAGCAGGGGATGCACTGAGCCCCGGGGGTTGTGCTGTGCTCCCTCTATGCAGCAGTAGGGGGCGCTATACATGATGTACTAGGAGCAGGGGATGCACTGAGCCCCGGGGGTTGTGCTGTACTCCCTCTATGCAGCAGTGGGGGGCGCTATACATGGTTAATAGTAGCAGAGGATGCACTGAGCCACGGGAGTTGTGCTGTGCTCCCTCTATGCAGCAGTGGGGGGCGCTATACATGATGTACTAGGGAGCAGAGGATGCACTGAGCACCGGGGGTTGTGATGTGCTCCCTCTATGCAGCAGTGGGGGGCGCTATACATGATGTACTAGGAGCAGAGGATGCACTGAGCCCCGGGGGTTGTGCTGTGCTCCCTCTATGCAGCAGTGGGGGGTGCTATACATGATGTACTAGGAGCAGGGGATGCACTGAGCCCCGGGGGTTGTGCTGTGCTCCCTCTATGCAGCAGTGGGGGGCGCTATACATGATGTACTAGGAGCAGGGGATGCACTGAGCCCTGGGGGTTGTGCTGTGCTCCCTCTATGCAGCAGTGGGGGACGCTATACATGATGTACTAGGAGCAGAGGATGCACTGAGCCCCAGGGTTGTGCTGTGCTCCCTCTATGCAGCAGTGGGGGGCGCTATACATGATGTACTAGGAGTAGGGGATGCACTGAGCCCCGGGGGTTGTGCTGTGCTCCCTCTATGCAGCAGTGGGGGGCGCTATACATGATGTACTAGGAGCAGGGGATGCACTGAGCCCCGGGAGTTGTCCTGTGCTCCCTCTATGCAGCAGTGGTGGGGCGCTATACATGATGTACTAGGAGCAGAGGATGCACTGAGCCCCGGGGGTTGTGCTGTGCTCCCTCTATGCAGCAGTGGGGGGCGCTATACATGATGTACTAGGAGCAGAGGATGCACTGAGCCCCGGGGGTTGTGCTGTGCTCCCTCTATGCAGCAGTGGGGGGCGCTATACATGGTGTAGTAGGAGCAGGGGATGCGCTGAGCCCCGGGGTTTGTGCTGTGCTCCCTCTATGCAGCAGTGGGGGGCGCTATACATGATGTACTAGGAGCAGGGGATGCACTGAGCCCCGGGGGTTGTGCTGTGCTCCCTCTATGCAGCAGTGGGGGTGCTATACATGATGTACTAGGAGCAGGGGATGCACTGAGCCCTGGGGGTTGTGCTGTGCTCCCTCTATGCAGCAGTGGGGGATGCACTGAACCCCGGGGGTTGTGCTGTGCTCCCTCTATGCAGCAGTGGGGGGCGCTATACATGATGTACTAGGAGCAGGGGATGCACTGAGCCCCGGGGGTTGTGTTGTGCTCCCTCTATGCAGCAGTGGGGGGTGCTATACATGATGTACTAGGAGCAGGGGATGCACTGAGCCCCGGGGGTTGTGCTGTGCTCCCTCTATGCAGCAGTGGGGGGCACTATACATGATGTACTAGGAGCAGGGGATGCACTGAGCCCCGGGGGTTGTGCTGTGCTCCCTCTATGCAGCAGTGGGGGGCGCTATACATGATGTACTAGGAGCAGGGGATGCACTGAGCCCGGGGGTTGTGCTGTACTCCCTCTATGCAGCAGTGGGGGGCGCTATACATGGTTAATAGTAGCAGAGGATGCACTGAGCCACGGGAGTTGTGCTGTGCTCCCTCTATGCAGCAGTGGGGGGCGCTATACATGATGTACTAGGGAGCAGAGGATGCACTGAGCACCGGGGGTTGTGATGTGCTCCCTCTATGCAGCAGTGGGGGGCGCTATACATGATGTACTAGGAGCAGAGGATGCACTGAGCCGCGGGGGTTGTGCTGTGCTCCCTCTATGCAGCAGTGGGGGGCGCTATACATGATGTACTAGGAGCAGAGGATGCACTGAGCCCCGGGGGTTGTGCTGTGCTCCCTCTATGCAGCAGTGGGGGGCGCTATACATGATGTACTAGGAGCAGGGGATGCACTGAGCCCCGGGGGTTGTGCTGTGCTCCCTCTATGCAGCAGTGGGGGGCGCTATACATGATGTACTAGGAGCAGGGGATGCACTGAGCCCTGGAGGTTGTGCTGTGCTCCCTCTATGCAGCAGTGGGGGACGCTATAGATGATGTACTAGGAGCAGAGGATGCACTGAGCCCCGGGGGTTGTGCTGTGCTCCCTCTATGCAGCAGTGGGGGACGCTATAGATGATGTACTAGGAGCAGAGGATGCACTGAGCCCCGGGGGTTGTGCTGTGCTCCCTCTATGCAGCAGTGGGGGGGCGCTATACATGATGTACTAGGAGCAGGGGATGCGCTGAGCCCCAGGGGTTGTGCTGTGCTCCCTCTATGCAGCAGTGGGGGACGCTATACATGATGTACTAGGAGCAGAGGATGCACTGAGCCCCGGGGTTGTGCTGTGCTCCCTCTATGCAGCAGTGGGGGGCGCTATACATGATATAGTAGGAGTAGGGGATGCACTGAGCCCCGGGGGTTGTGCTGTGCTCCCTCTATGCAGCAGTGGGGGGCGCTATACATGATGTACTAGGAGCAGGGGATGCACTGAGCCCCGGGGGTTGTCCTGTGCTCCCTCTATGCAGCAGTGGTGGGGCGCTATACATGATGTACTAGGAGCAGAGGATGCACTGAGCCCCAGGGGTTGTGCTGTGCTCCCTCTATGCAGCAGTGGGGGGCGCTATACATGATGTACTAGGAGCAGAGGATGCACTGAGCCCCGGGGGTTGTGCTGTGCTGCCTCTATGCAGCAGTGGGGGGCGCTATACATGATGTACTAGGAGCAGAGGATGCACTGAGCCCCGGGGGTTGTGCTGTGCTCCCTCTATGCAGCAGTGGGGGGCGCTATACATGATGTACTAGGAGCAGAGGATGCACTGAGCCCCGGGGGTTGTGCTGTGCTCCCTCTATGCAGCAGTGGGGGGCACTATACATGATGTACTAGGAGCAGGGGATGCACCGAGCCCCGGGGGTTGTGTTGTGCTCCCTCTATGCAGCAGTGGGGGGTGCTATACATGATGTACTAGGAGCAGGGGATGCACTGAGCCCCGGGGGTTGTGCTGTGCTCCCTCTATGCAGCAGTGGGGGGCACTATACATGATGTACTAGGAGCAGGGGATGCACTGAGCCCCGGGGGTTGTGTTGTACTACCTCTATGCAGCAGTGGGGGGCGCTATACATAATGTACTAGGAGCAGGGGATGCACTGAGCCCCGGGGGTTGTGCTGTGCTCCCTCTATGCAGCAGTGGGGGGCGCTATACATGGTGTAGTAGGAGCAGGGGATGCGCTGAGCCCCGGGGTTTGTGCTGTGCTCCCTCTATGCAGCAGTGGGGGGCGCTGTACATGATGTACTAGGAGCAGGGGATGCACTGAGCCCCGGGGGTTGTGCTGTGCTCCCTCTATGCAGCAGTGGGGGACGCTATACATGATGTACTAGGAGCAGAGGATGCACTGAGCCCCGGGGTTGTGCTGTGCTCCCTCTATGCAGTAGTGGGGGGCGCTATACATGATGTACTAGGAGTAGGGGATGTACTGAGCCCCGGGGGTTGTGCTGTGCTCCCTCTATGCAGCAGTGGGGGGCGCTATACATGATGTACTAGGAGCAAAGGATGCACTGAGCCCCGGGGGTTGTGCTGTGCTCCCTCTATGCAGCAGTGGGGGGGGGCGCTATACATGATGTACTAGGAGCAGGGGATGCACTGAGCCCCGGGGGTTGTGCTGTGCTCCCTCTATGCAGCAGTGGGGGGGCGCTATACATGATGTACTAGGAGCAGGGGATGCACTGAGCCCCGGGGTTGTGCTGTGCTCCCTCTATGCAGCAGTGGGGGGCGCTATACATGATGTACTAGGAGCAGGGGATGCACTGAGCCCCGGGGGTTGTGCTGTGCTCCCTCTATGCAGCAGTGGGGGGCGCTATACATGGTGTAGTAGGAGCAGGGGATGCGCTGAGCCCCGGGGTTTGTGCTGTGCTCCCTCTATGCAGCAGTGGGGGGCGCTATACATGATGTACTAGGAGCAGGGGATGCACTGAGCCCCGGGGGTTGTGCTGTGCTCCCTCTATGCAGCAGTGGGGGTGCTATACATGATGTACTAGGAGCAGGGGATGCACTGAGCCCTGGGGGTTGTGCTGTGCTCCCTCTATGCAGCAGTGGGGGATGCACTGAGCCCCGGGGGTTGTGCTGTGCTCCCTCTATGCAGCAGTGGGGGGCGCTATACATGGTGTAGTAGGAGCAGGGTATGCGTTGAGCCCTGGGGGTTGTGCTGTGCTCCCTCTATGCAGCAGTGGGGGGTGCTATACATGATGTACTAGGAGCAGAGGATGCACTGAGCCCCGGGGGTTGTGCTGTGCTCCCTCTATGCAGCAGTGGGGGGCGCTATACATGATGTACTAGGAGCAGGGGATGCACTGAGCCCCGGGGGTTGTGCTGTCCTCCCTCTATGCAGCAGTGGGGGGCGCTATACATGGTGTAGTAGGAGCAGGGTATGCGTTGAGCCCTGGGGGTTGTGCTGTGCTCCCTCTATGCAGCAGTGGGGGGCGCTATACATGATGTACTAGGAGCAGGGGATGCACTGAGGCCGCACATACCCGGAGCACGCAGGTCCTGGCCGGGGCGGGCACGCATGTGCGGTGCAGGGACAGCTCGGGGCCGCTGCTCTGGATGTCGCACCGCTGCTCCAGCACAGACACGTTCCCGCCGGTGCAGACAGCCAGCCGGTGATCCTCCGACCATGACAGCGGCTCCAGGCCGGTCACCGGGTGCAGCAGCCTCACCGCCGGCTCCCGCTTAGTGACTGTCAGGTGGAAGCTCGGCGGCCTGGCCTCTGACATCTTCTCTAGCTACCATCTACACCGGGTGACGTCATCACCGCGCGCCCGGCTGAGAGGAAGGACCCCGCTGCCATAGAGACAGGCTGCCCGCGCATGCGCCAGGCGCCAAGTAACCTGCCTCAAACCATCCAAAGCAGCATCCAATCAAATTCTTCTTATCATATTTTACACACAGGATCGGTCATGAAAGCAGAATTTTGATTGGTTGTAAGGAAAAAAATTAAAGCCATTATCCAGTTGCTATTTAGGGAACCCGGAATATAACACACCAGCCGTCATTATACATGTATCACACACCAGCCGTCATTATACATGTATCACACACCAGCCGTCATTATACATGTATCACACACTAGCCGTCATTATACATGTATCCCACAGCAGCCGTCATTATACATGTATCACACAGCAGCCGTCATTATACATGTATCACACACCAGCCCGCCATTATACATGTATCACACAGCAGCCGTCATTATACATGTATCACACAGCAGCCGTCATTATACATGTATCACACACCAGCCGTCATTATACATGTATCACACAGCAGCCGTCATTATACATGTATCACACAGCAGCCCGTCATTATACATGTATCACACACCAGCCGTCATTATACATGTATCACACAGCAGCCCGCCATTATACATGTATCACACAGCAGCCGTCATTATACATGTATCACACAGCAGCCGTCATTATACATGTATCACACACCAGCCCGCCATTATACATGTATCACACAGCAGCCGTCATTATACATGTATCACACAGCAGCCCGCCATTATACATGTATCACACACCAGCCGTCATTATACATGTATCACACACCAGCCCGCCATTATACATTCACACACACCAGCCCGCCATTATACATGTATCACACACCAGCCCACCATTATACATGTATCACACACCAGCCCGCCATTATACATGTATCACACACCAGCCGTCATTATACATGTATAACACACCAGCCCGCCATTATACATGTATCACACACCAGCCGTCATTATACATGTATCACACACAAGCCGTCATTATACATGTATCACACACCAGTCGTCATTATACATGTATCACACACCAGCCGTCATTATACATGTATCACACACCAGCCGTCATTATACATGTATCACACACCAGCCGTCATTATAAATGTATCACACACCAGCCGTCATTATAAATGTATCACACACCAGCCGTCATTATAAATGTATCACACACCAGTCGTCATTATACATGTATCACACACCAGCCGTCATTATACATGTATCACACAGCAGCCGTCATTATACATGTATCACACACCAGCCCGCCATTATACATGTATCACACACCAGCCCACCATTATACATGTATCACACACCAGCCCGCCATTATACATGTATCACACACCAGCCCGCCATTATACATGTATCACACACCAGCCGTCATTATACATGTATCACACACCAGCCGTCATTATACATGTATCACACACCAGCCGTCATTATACATGTATCACACACTAGCCGTCATTATACATGTATCACACAGCAGCCGTCATTATACATGTATCACACACCAGCCCGCCATTATACATGTATCACACACTAGCCGTCATTATACATGTATCACACAGCAGCCGTCATTATACATGTATCACACACCAGCCGTCATTATACATGTATCACACAGCAGCCCGCCATTATACATGTATCACACAGCAGCCGTCATTATACATGTATCACACACCAGCCTGCCATTATACATGTATCACACAGCAGCCGTCATTATACATGTATCACACACCAGCCGTCATTATACATGTATCACACACCAGCCGTCATTATACATGTATCACACACCAGCCCGCCATTATACATGTATCACACACCAGCCGCCATTATACATGTATCACACACCAGCCGTCATTATACATGTATCACACAGCAGCCGTCATTATACATGTATAACACACCAGCCCGCCATTATACATGTATAACACACCAGCCGTCATTATACATGTATAACACACCAGCCCGCCATTATGTATAATACAAAGATCACATGTGTAGATTATAGTGGAATAAAGGTCATTAGACGCATTCAGAGGCGACATCATATACCGGGGGGATGTTGTGTAGAATGGAGACGTCTTACACTTACAGCCTGTTCATTCCTCGTGTACGTCGTATGGGAATCTCATTACACCTCTCTTTTTTCCCGTATTAATTAGTTTTAAAGAGGACCTGTCACCTATAAAAACAGATGTGTTACATTTCCGAAACCTCCGATAACGCTAGCAGACACTGCCGCGCTGTACACTACAAACTGCGTGGTCCGATTTACGTCCCGCATAGACGGCAATGGGCGCACGTCGCCCTACGGCAGCAGTACGGTACAGCACACATGCGGCATTGTACCGCTCCGTACTCCGTGAAAAGATAGGACATGTCCTACCCTTCTCCAGAATACGGCGTCGTGCGCCATATACCCCTATGGAGAGGGGCAGGGGTGAGAAGCACTCACCTTCTCCTCTCACCGCGCGCTGCCATGTGCCCACCGTGCTACGGTACGGCGGGCAACGGCAGTGTGATCCACTATAGCACTACTGCGTCTGTTTTGGCCATTTTTTTAGGTGACAGGTCCTCTTTAACATTAATTCCTTTTCTTCATTCTTTGTAGTATGCTCCCTTTACACTTGCAGAAGTTGTTATAATAACTCTTATACTTAATATTACCAGTCAGAATATAATCCTAATATATCTAAGCCTACTACAAGTATTTTACTATAACACAAAATCAGCAGTGGTTCAAAGCTGTCTCTATTCCAGTAAAGAGCCGGCAATGCGGCGGCCATTTTGTTGAAGACCTGCCTTCATTTGCTGTAACCGGCGGATCTATGGCAAAATGGCGGCAGCTACATAGACATTTGTAGTATTTACCCGATATTGTGTCTATTACATCCACCCTTACAGGAGACATGAAAAGTATTGGCAATTTTGGGCTCGTATGGGTTTTTTTCCTCACAGGGGGCAATGCTTTCCGGTAGTATGCAGTCAGGCAGTATTGGGGCAGCCCGTAAGGGGGCCTAGTGCTCACATGTGTTACTGAGGGCTGGAGCCGGGCTCGTGTTTCTGGGGGTCTCTGAAGTGAATGAGAGCGGAGCCGCCGAGTCATGGGGGACCAAGGGTTAATCCTCAATATCGCAGAGGCTCCTGGGAAATTCTACAATGGGAAAAAGAACTTCCAAAAATCCCAGAAACCTAAAGGAAAGTGGGTGAGTCCCAAACATGTGCACCCAGGGGTGCTGTCTGTATGACCGCTGCTATAGGTGCACCCAGGGGTGATGTCTGTATAACAGGTGCTATAGGTGCACCCAGGGGTGCTGTCTGTATGACCGCTGCTATAGGTGCACCCAGGGGTGATGTCTGTATAATAGGTGTTATAGGTGCACCCAGGGGTGATGTCTGTATGACCGCTGCTATAGGTGCACCCAGGGGTGATGTCTGTATAATAGGTGTTATAGGTGCACCCAGGGGTGCTGTCTGTATGACCGCTGCTATAGGTGCACCCAGGGGTGCTGTCTGTATGACGGCTGCTATAGGTGCACCCAGGGGTGCTGTCTGTATGACGGCTGCTATAGGTGCACCCAGGGGTGCTGTCTGACGGCTGCTATAGGTGCACCCAGGGGTGCTGTCTGTATGACGGCTGCTATAGGTGCACCCAGGGGTGCTGTCTGTATGACGGCTGCTATAGGTGCACCCAGGGGTGCTGTCTGTATGACGGCTGCTATAGGTGCACCCAGGGGTGCTGTCTGTATGACGGCTGCTATAGGTGCACCCAGGGGTGCTGTCTGTATGACGGCTGCTATAGGTGCATCCAGGGGTGCTGTCTGTATGACCGCTGCTATAGGTGCACCCAGGGGTTACATGTCTGTATGACCGCTGCTATAGGTGCACCCAGGGGTGCTGTCTGTATGACCGCTGCTATAGGTGCACCCAGGGGTGCTGTCTGTATGACCGCTGCTATAGGTGCATCCAGGGGTGCTGTCTGTATGACCGCTGCTATAGGTGCATCCAGGGGTGCTGTCTGTATGGCCGCTGCTATAGGTGCATCCAGGGGTGCTGTCTGTATGACCGCTGCTATAGGTGCACCCAGGGGTTACATGTCTGTATGACCGGTGCTATAGGTGCACCCAGGGGTTACATGTCTGTATGACCGGTGCTATAGGTGCACCCAGGGGTTATATGTCTGTATGACCGGTGCTATAGGTGCACCCAGGGGTTATATGTCTGTATGACCGCTGCTATAGGTGCACCCAGGGGTGCTGTCTGTATGACAGCTGCTATAGGTGCACCCAGGGGTGCTGTCTGTATGACAGCTGCTATAGGTGCACCCAGGGGTGCTGTCTGTATGACAGCTGCTATAGGTGCACCCAGGGGTGCTGTCTGTATGACAGCTGCTATAGGTGCACCCAGGGGTGCTGTCTGTATTATAGGTGCACCCAGGGGTGCTGTCTGTATGACAGCTGCTATAGGTGCACCCAGGGGTGCTGTCTGTATGACAGCTGCTATAGGTGCACCCAGGGGTGCTGTCTGTATGACAGCTGCTATAGGTGCACCCAGTGGTGCTGTCTGTATTATAGGTGCACCCAGGGGTGCTGTCTGTATGACCGCTGCTATAGGTGCACCCAGGGGTGATGTCTGTAATATTGGTGTACCCAGGGGTGATGTCTGTATTATTGGTGTACCCAGGGGTGATGTCTGTATTATTGGTGCACCCAGGGGTGATGTCTGTATGACAGCTGCTATAGGTGCACCCAGGGGTGCTGTCTGTATGACAGCTGCTATAGGTGCACCCAGGGGTGCTGTCTGTATTATAGGTGCACCCAGGGGTGCTGTCTGTATGACAGCTGCTATAGGTGCACCCAGGGGTGCTGTCTGTATTATAGGTGCACCCAGGGGTGATGTCTGTATGACAGCTGCTATAGGTGCACCCAGGGGTGATGTCTATATGACAGCTGCTATAGGTGCACCCAGGGGTGATGTCTGTAACACAGCTGCTATAGGTGCACCCTAGTCACGTGTGGCTTTGCGCTATCTGACAGCAAGCTGAGATATTATTTCTTAAAATCTGACATCTTCCTCCAACAGCAGAAACTTAAAGCTTTGAAAAGAAAGTCTCGAGATGCCAGCGAGGAGCCTCCATCCAAGAGACCAGCACCTCCATCCAAACCCCAGGCGCCTCCATCCAAGCACCCACCACCCCCATCCAAACCCCCGGCGCCTCCCTCCAAGCACCCACCACCCCCATCCAAACCCCAGGCGCCTCCATCCAAGTACCCAGCACCTTCTGCTTCTCTACAAATCAAGAGCAGAGACAAACCCAGCAAACAAATCCGAGCCAAATCCTCACCCAAGAAGTCCCAGGCTGGAAGCAACCAGGAGCCACCCAAGGGTCGTCCGGCTATAAAGACGTCTTCCCTCTTCAAGAACAATCCAGAGCTTCCTGACATCGAGAGGTGGGTACTATCTGTACAGCGCCCCTATTCTCCACAGGTTCTGTCTGGTATTGTAGTCTGACCACAGTATGAGCAGGAGAGGGGCTGTTCCCATAGGTCTGCTGCCATAACATCACATTGGACATGGCAGATTACTCTGAAGCCTCCTGCGCTATGCTGCGCCTCAAATGGGGGTGCACTACAATCACAGACGTCCCTACAATAGATGTCACCGTTAGGGGGTCACAGGCTGCTAATAACATATAGTCTGAACTGCTATGCTATGGATCGTCTTTCCAGTACGTGTCAGTCTATTATTATTTTCACGGTACAACCGAGCTCTGCAATTTTAATTGAAGTTGCTTTCATTCTCTCTCACCATTCTGTCCCTGTGTCAGTCTGCACTGTAGTTCTAGTATTCTGGCCCTGTGTCAGTCTGCACTGTAGTTCTAGTATTCTGGCCCTGTGTCAGTCTGCACTGTAGTTCTAGTGTTCTGGCCCTGTGTCAGTCTGCACTGTAGTTCTAGTATTCTGGCCCTGTGTCAGTCTGCACTGTAGTTCTAGTAGTCTGGCCCTGTGTCAGTCTGCACTGTAGTTCTAGTATTCTGGCCCTGTGTCAGTCTGCACTGTAGTTCTAGTATTCTGGCCCTGTGTCAGTCTGCACTGTAGTTCTAGTATTCTGGCCCTGTGTCAGTCTGCACTGTAGTTCTAGTATTCTGGCCCTGTGTCAGTCTGCACTGTAGTTCTAGTATTCTGGCCCTGTGTCAGTCTGCACTGTAGTTCTAGTATTCTGGCCCTGTGTCAGTCTGCACTGTAGTTCTAGTATTCTGGCCCTGTGTCAGTCTGCACTGTAGTTCTAGTATTCTGGCCCTGTGTCAGTCTGCACTGTAGTTCTAGTAGTCTGGCCCTGTGTCAGTCTGCACTGTAGTTCTAGTATTCTGGCCCTGTGTCAGTCTGCACTGTAGTTCTAGTATTCTGGCCCTGTGTCAGTCTGCACTGTAGTTCTAGTATTCTGGCCCTGTGTCAGTCTGCACTGTAGTTCTAGTATTCTGGCCCTGTGTCAGTCTGCACTGTAGTTCTAGTATTCTGGCCCTGTGTCAGTCTGCACTGTAGTTCTAGTGTTCTGGCCCTGTGTCAGTCTGCACTGTAGTTCTAGTATTCTGGCCCTGTGTCAGTCTGCACTGTAGTTCTAGTATTCTGGCCCTGTGTCAGTCTGCACTGTAGTTCTAGTATTCTGGCCCTGTGTCAGTCTGCACTGTAGTTCTAGTATTCTGGCCCTGTGTCAGTCTGCACTGTAGTTCTAGTAGTCTGGCCCTGTGTCAGTCTGCACTGTAGTTCTAGTATTCTGGCCCTGTGTCAGTCTGCACTGTAGTTCTAGTAGTCTGGCCATGTGTCAGTCTGCACTGTAGTTCTAGTATTCTGGCCCTGTGTCAGTCTGCACTGTAGTTCTAGTATTCTGGCCCTGTGTCAGTCTGCACTGTAGTTCTAGTATTCTGGCCCTGTGTCAGTCTGCACTGTAGTTCTAGTATTCTGGCCCTGTGTCAGTCTGCACTGTAGTTCTAGTATTCTGGCCCTGTGTCAGTCTGCACTGTAGTTCTAGTATTCTGGCCCTGTGTCAGTCTGCACTGTAGTTCTAGTATTCTGGCCCTGTGTCAGTCTGCACTGTAGTTCTAGTATTCTGGCCCTGTGTCAGTCTGCACTGTAGTTCTAGTATTCTGGCCCTGTGTCAGTCTGCACTGTAGTTCTAGTATTCTGTCCCTGTGTCAGTCTGCACTGTAGTTCTAGTAGTCTGGCCCTGTGTCAGTCTGCACTGTAGTTCTAGTGTTCTGGCCCTGTGTCAGTCTGCACTGTAGTTCTAGTATTCTGGCCCTGTGTCAGTCTGCACTGTAGTTCTAGTATTCTGGCCCTGTGTCAGTCTGCACTGTAGTTCTAGTATTCTGGCCCTGTGTCAGTCTGCACTGTAGTTCTAGTATTCTGGCCCTGTGTCAGTCTGCACTGTAGTTCTAGTATTCTGGCCCTGTGTCAGTCTGCACTGTAGTTCTAGTATTCTGGCCCTGTGTCAGTCTGCACTGTAGTTCTAGTATTCTGGCCCTGTGTCAGTCTGCACTGTAGTTCTAGTAGTCTGGCCCTGTGTCAGTCTGCACTGTAGTTCTAGTATTCTGGCCCTGTGTCAGTCTGCACTGTAGTTCTAGTGTTCTGGCCCTGTGTCAGTCTGCACTGTAGTTCTAGTATTCTGGCCCTGTGTCAGTCTGCACTGTAGTTCTAGTATTCTGGCCCTGTGTCAGTCTGCACTGTAGTTCTAGTATTCTGGCCCTGTGTCAGTCTGCACTGTAGTTCTAGTAGTCTGGCCCTGTGTCAGTCTGCACTGTAGTTCTAGTAGTCTGGCCCTGTGTCAGTCTGCACTGTAGTTCTAGTATTCTGGCCCTGTGTCAGTCTGCACTGTAGTTCTAGTAGTCTGGCCCTGTGTCAGTCTGCACTGTAGTTCTAGTATTCTGGCCCTGTGTCAGTCTGCACTGTAGTTCTAGTATTCTGGCCCTGTGTCAGTCTGCACTGTAGTTCTAGTATTCTGGCCCTGTGTCAGTCTGCACTGTAGTTCTAGTATTCTGTCCCTGTGTCAGTCTGCACTGTAGTTCTAGTATTCTGGCCCTGTGTCAGTCTGCACTGTAGTTCTAGTATTCTGGCCCTGTGTCAGTCTGCACTGTAGTTCTAGTATTCTGGCCCTGTGTCAGTCTGCACTGTAGTTCTAGTATTCTGGCCCTGTGTCAGTCTGCACTGTAGTTCTAGTATTCTGGCCCTGTGTCAGTCTGCACTGTAGTTCTAGTAGTCTGGCCCTGTGTCAGTCTGCACTGTAGTTCTAGTAGTCTGGCCCTGTGTCAGTCTGCACTGTAGTTCTAGTAGTCTGGCCCTGTGTCAGTCTGCACTGTAGTTCTAGTATTCTGGCCCTGTGTCAGTCTGCACTGTAGTTCTAGTGTTCTGGCCCTGTGTCAGTCTGCACTGTAGTTCTAGTATTCTGGCCCTGTGTCAGTCTGCACTGTAGTTCTAGTATTCTGGCCCTGTGTCAGTCTGCACTGTAGTTCTAGTATTCTGTCCCTGTGTCAGTCTGCACTGTAGTTCTAGTATTCTGGCCCTGTGTCAGTCTGCACTGTAGTTCTAGTATTCTGGCCCTGTGTCAGTCTGCACTGTAGTTCTAGTATTCTGGCCCTGTGTCAGTCTGCACTGTAGTTCTAGTGTTCTGGCCCTGTGTCAGTCTGCACTGTAGTTCTAGTGTTCTGGCCCTGTGTCAGTCTGCACTGTAGTTCTAGTATTCTGTCCCTGTGTCAGTCTGCACTGTAGTTCTAGTATTCTGGCCCTGTGTCAGTCTGCACTGTAGTTCTAGTATTCTGGCCCTGTGTCAGTCTGCACTGTAGTTCTAGTATTCTGGCCCTGTGTCAGTCTGCACTGTAGTTCTAGTATTCTGGCCCTGTGTCAGTCTGCACTGTAGTTCTAGTATTCTGGCCCTGTGTCAGTCTGCACTGTAGTTCTAGTAGTCTGGCCCTGTGTCAGTCTGCACTGTAGTTCTAGTATTCTGGCCCTGTGTCAGTCTGCACTGTAGTTCTAGTAGTCTGGCCCTGTGTCAGTCTGCACTGTAGTTCTAGTATTCTGTCCCTGTGTCAGTCTGCACTGTAGTTCTAGTATTCTGGCCCTGTGTCAGTCTGCACTGTAGTTCTAGTATTCTGGCCCTGTGTCAGTCTGCACTGTAGTTCTAGTATTCTGGCCCTGTGTCAGTCTGCACTGTAGTTCTAGTATTCTGGCCCTGTGTCAGTCTGCACTGTAGTTCTAGTATTCTGGCCCTGTGTCAGTCTGCACTGTAGTTCTAGTATTCTGGCCCTGTGTCAGTCTGCACTGTAGTTCTAGTATTCTGGCCCTGTGTCAGTCTGCACTGTAGTTCTAGTATTCTGGCCCTGTGTCAGTCTGCACTGTAGTTCTAGTATTCTGGCCCTGTGTCAGTCTGCACTGTAGTTCTAGTAGTCTGGCCCTGTGTCAGTCTGCACTGTAGTTCTAGTATTCTGGCCCTGTGTCAGTCTGCACTGTAGTTCTAGTAGTCTGGCCCTGTGTCAGTCTGCACTGTAGTTCTAGTATTCTGTCCCTGTGTCAGTCTGCACTGTAGTTCTAGTATTCTGGCCCTGTGTCAGTCTGCACTGTAGTTCTAGTATTCTGGCCCTGTGTCAGTCTGCACTGTAGTTCTAGTATTCTGGCCCTGTGTCAGTCTGCACTGTAGTTCTAGTATTCTGGCCCTGTGTCAGTCTGCACTGTAGTTCTAGTATTCTGGCCCTGTGTCAGTCTGCACTGTAGTTCTAGTATTCTGGCCCTGTGTCAGTCTGCACTGTAGTTCTAGTATTCTGGCCCTGTGTCAGTCTGCACTGTAGTTCTAGTATTCTGGCCCTGTGTCAGTCTGCACTGTAGTTCTAGTATTCTGGCCCTGTGTCAGTCTGCACTGTAGTTCTAGTATTCTGGCCCTGTGTCAGTCTGCACTGTAGTTCTAGTAGTCTGGCCCTGTGTCAGTCTGCACTGTAGTTCTAGTAGTCTGGCCCTGTGTCAGTCTGCACTGTAGTTCTAGTATTCTGGCCCTGTGTCAGTCTGCACTGTAGTTCTAGTGTTCTGGCCCTGTGTCAGTCTGCACTGTAGTTCTAGTATTCTGGCCCTGTGTCAGTCTGCACTGTAGTTCTAGTATTCTGGCCCTGTGTCAGTCTGCACTGTAGTTCTAGTATTCTGTCCCTGTGTCAGTCTGCACTGTAGTTCTAGTATTATGTCCCTGTGTCAGTCTGCACTGTAGTTCTAGTATTCTGTCCCTGTGTCAGTCTGCACTGTAGTTCTAGTAGTCTGGCCCTGTGTCAGTCTGCACTGTAGTTCTAGTAGTCTGGCCCTGTGTCAGTCTGCACTGTAGTTCTAGTAGTCTGGCCCTGTGTCAGTCTGCACTGTAGTTCTAGTATTCTGGCCCTGTGTCAGTCTGCACTGTAGTTCTAGTATTCTGGCCCTGTGTCAGTCTGCACTGTAGTTCTAGTAGTCTGGCCCTGTGTCAGTCTGCACTGTAGTTCTAGTATTATGTCCCTGTGTCAGTCTGCACTGTAGTTCTAGTATTCTGGCCCTGTGTCAGTCTGCACTGTAGTTCTAGTAGTCTGGCCCTGTGTCAGTCTGCACTGTAGTTCTAGTAGTCTGGCCCTGTGTCAGTCTGCACTGTAGTTCTAGTATTCTGGCCCTGTGTCAGTCTGCACTGTAGTTCTAGTATTCTGGCCCTGTGTCAGTCTGCACTGTAGTTCTAGTATTCTGGCCCTGTGTCAGTCTGCACTGTAGTTCTAGTATTCTGGCCCTGTGTCAGTCTGCACTGTAGTTCTAGTATTCTGGCCCTGTGTCAGTCTGCACTGTAGTTCTAGTATTCTGTCCCTGTGTCAGTCTGCACTGTAGTTCTAGTATTCTGTCCCTGTGTCAGTCTGCACTGTAGTTCTAGTATTCTGGCCCTGTGTCAGTCTGCACTGTAGTTCTAGTATTCTGACCCTGTGACAGTCTGCACTGTAGTTCTAGTATTCTGGCCCTGTGTCAGTCTGCACTGTAGTTCTAGTATTCTGGCCCTGTGTCAGTCTGCACTGTAGTTCTAGTATTCTGGCCCTGTGTCAGTCTGCACTGTAGTTCTAGTATTCTGGCCCTGTGTCAGTCTGCACTGTAGTTCTAGTATTCTGGCCCTGTGTCAGTCTGCACTGTAGTTCTAGTATTCTGGCCCTGTGTCAGTCTGCACTGTAGTTCTAGTATTCTGGCCCTGTGTCAGTCTGCACTGTAGTTCTAGTATTCTGGCCCTGTGTCAGTCTGCACTGTAGTTCTAGTAGTCTGTCCCTGTGTCAGTCTGCACTGTAGTTCTAGTATTCTGGCCCTGTGTCAGTCTGCACTGTAGTTCTAGTATTCTGGCCCTGTGTCAGTCTGCACTGTAGTTCTAGTATTCTGGCCCTGTGTCAGTCTGCACTGTAGTTCTAGTAGTCTGGCCCTGTGTCAGTCTGCACTGTAGTTCTAGTATTCTGGCCCTGTGTCAGTCTGCACTGTAGTTCTAGTATTCTGGCCCTGTGTCAGTCTGCACTGTAGTTCTAGTAGTCTGGCCCTGTGTCAGTCTGCACTGTAGTTCTAGTATTCTGTCCCTGTGTCAGTCTGCACTGTAGTTCTAGTATTCTGGCCCTGTGTCAGTCTGCACTGTAGTTCTAGTATTCTGGCCCTGTGTCAGTCTGCACTGTAGTTCTAGTGTTCTGGCCCTGTGTCAGTCTGCACTGTAGTTCTAGTATTCTGGCCCTGTGTCAGTCTGCACTGTAGTTCTAGTAGTCTGGCCCTGTGTCAGTCTGCACTGTAGTTCTAGTAGTCTGGCCCTGTGTCAGTCTGCACTGTAGTTCTAGTATTCTGGCCCTGTGTCAGTCTGCACTGTAGTTCTAGTATTCTGGCCCTGTGTCAGTCTGCACTGTAGTTCTAGTAGTCTGGCCCTGTGTCAGTCTGCACTGTAGTTCTAGTATTCTGGCCCTGTGTCAGTCTGCACTGTAGTTCTAGTATTCTGGCCCTGTGTCAGTCTGCACTGTAGTTCTAGTATTCTGGCCCTGTGTCAGTCTGCACTGTAGTTCTAGTGTTCTGGCCCTGTGTCAGTCTGCACTGTAGTTCTAGTATTCTGGCCCTGTGTCAGTCTGCACTGTAGTTCTAGTGTTCTGGCCCTGTGTCAGTCTGCACTGTAGTTCTAGTGTTCTGGCCCTGTGTCAGTCTGCACTGTAGTTCTAGTATTCTGGCCCTGTGTCAGTCTGCACTGTAGTTCTAGTATTCTGGCCCTGTGTCAGTCTGCACTGTAGTTCTAGTATTCTGGCCCTGTGTCAGTCTGCACTGTAGTTCTAGTATTCTGGCCCTGTGTCAGTCTGCACTGTAGTTCTAGTATTCTGGCCCTGTGTCAGTCTGCACTGTAGTTCTAGTAGTCTGGCCCTGTGTCAGTCTGCACTGTAGTTCTAGTAGTCTGGCCCTGTGTCAGTCTGCACTGTAGTTCTAGTATTCTGGCCCTGTGTCAGTCTGCACTGTAGTTCTAGTATTCTGGCCCTGTGTCAGTCTGCACTGTAGTTCTAGTATTCTGGCCCTGTGTCAGTCTGCACTGTAGTTCTAGTAGTCTGGCCCTGTGTCAGTCTGCACTGTAGTTCTAGTATTCTGGCCCTGTGTCAGTCTGCACTGTAGTTCTAGTATTCTGGCCCTGTGTCAGTCTGCACTGTAGTTCTAGTAGTCTGGCCCTGTGTCAGTCTGCACTGTAGTTCTAGTATTCTGGCCCTGTGTCAGTCTGCACTGTAGTTCTAGTATTCTGGCCCTGTGTCAGTCTGCACTGTAGTTCTAGTATTCTGGCCCTGTGTCAGTCTGCACTGTAGTTCTAGTAGTCTGGCCCTGTGTCAGTCTGCACTGTAGTTCTAGTATTCTGGCCCTGTGTCAGTCTGCACTGTAGTTCTAGTAGTCTGGCCCTGTGTCAGTCTGCACTGTAGTTCTAGTATTCTGTTCTTGAACCACAATTAACATGGGGAATAACTTGTCCTATCCCCCATCATGAAACCTATAAATACAGTAATGGCTTCTCCCTCTACAGATCAGACGTTCAGCAGCTGCAGGAAAAAGTCTTCTCCTCGGATTCCTTCTCTGAGCTTGGACTTCATCCACATCTGGTAAGGAAAGGGATTGGTATGTAGCAGAGCTGAGATTGTTCCCTTAGTTCTGTGTTAGTTACCTGTTGGTTTTCTCCCATCAGGTGGCCACGCTGACAAATGTCCTGGAGATCAGCACCATGACCAGGTGATTATGTGACGTTACAGCAGCCGCTCACATTCTGGAATATCCGGGGAAACCGATGGCAACATAGAATGTGGCGCTGTGTCCAGGAGTAGTGGTGGGAGTCTGACGAGGGGCAGAGGAGTCTCCTGGAGGACACTTGCATTCCTCGGCTGAGTGTTCCTTTCCCCTGGGGCAGTGCAGGGGGCCGTGGGATATTTCTATATGTGTGAGGGGGCTTCTGTATGACTGGCTGGTACATGAATGTATAAGGTCTCTATAGGGTCAGTAATGATGTCCTGTATTTATCGCGGCAGTGTCCAGAAGCTGACCATCCCCGCCCTCCTGTCCGGAAGAGACGCCATGGTCCGCTCCCAGACTGGATCCGGTAGGTTCTGAAGTAGCAGTGATGGCTTCCCCTCCTGTGTTTGGGCAGGGTCTACCATCCCCCCCTTCTGTATGTGTTTTCTAGAGGTCAGTGGTAACTGTGTCTCAAATCCTCTCTGCAGGTAAGACCTTGGCTTACGGGGTCCCCCTAGTGCAAGGACTACAAGGAGCCACCCCAAAAATCCAGGTAACACAATGTTTCCTTCTTAGCGTCGTACTGCCGTAATGTGTGGGGCAACTAACCTCTGCATCTGACTGACAGCCTGAGCATGATGAGAGTTGTAGTTTCACAGTCTGTAAGTCTGCACTGTGCGACTGTCTGCTTAATGCTTCACATTTCTCATCCCAACAGCGCAGCGACGGCCCCTATGCCCTAATACTGGTCCCAACAAGAGAGGTGAGAAACCCCAAATACTAAGAGAGGATACTCACATAATATATGACCTCATACATCATCTATATCATCATCTTCCTCCTCCCCACAGCTGGCCCTGCAGAGCTTCACCACCATACAGAAGCTGCTGAAGGTCAGTAATTACTTATCCTGTATTATACCCCAGAGCTGCATTCACTATTCTGCTGCTGGTGCAGTCACTGTACATACATGACATTACTTATCCTGTACTGATCCTGAGTTACATCCTGTATTATACCCCAGAGCTGCACTCACTATTCTGCTGCTGGTGCAGTCACTGTGTACATACATGACATTACTTATCCTGTACTGATCCTGAGTTACATCCTGTATTATACTCCAGAGTTGCACTCACTATTCTGCTGCTGGTGCAGTCACTGTGTACATACATGACATTACTTATCCTGTACTGATCCTGAGTTACATCCTGTATTATACCCCAGAGCTGCACTCACTATTCTGCTGCTGGTGCAGTCACTGTGTACATACATGACATTACTTATCCTGTACTGATCCTGAGTTACATCCTGTATTATACTCCAGAGATGCACTCACTATTCTGCTGCTGGTGCAGTCGCTGTGTACATACATGACATTACTTATCCTGTACTGATCCTGAGTTACATCCTGTATTATACTCCAGAGCTGCACTCACTATTCTGCTGCTGGTGCAGTCACTGTGTACATACATGACATTACTTATCCTGTACTGATCCTGAGTTACATCTTGTATTATACCCCAGAGCTGCACTCACTATTCTGCTGCTGGTGCAGTCACTGTGTACATACATGACATTACTTATCCTGTACTGATCCTGCGTTACATCCTGTATTATACCCTAGAGCTGCACTCACTATTCTGCTGCTGGTGCAGTCACTGTGTATATACATGACATTACTTATCCTGTACTGATCCTGAGTTACATCCTGTATTATACTCCAGAGCTGCACTCACTATTCTACTGTTTGATACTCTTTGATTTTCAGCCTTTCACATGGATCGTGCCCGGAGTATTGATGGGAGGAGAGAAGAGGAAGTCTGAGAAGGCCAGGTATTTTGGTTGTATTTTTGGGTGATCCGTGTTTCTTGACTTCTAGATGGTGATTTATTTCTTCACTATTTGCATTGTCTCCTCTGTGTAGGTTACGTAAGGGCATTAATATCCTGATCTCCACTCCGGGGCGACTGGTCGATCACATCAAGTCCACTAAGAGCATCCACTTCACTCGCACGCGCTGGCTCATAGTAGACGAGGCGGACAGGTAAGCGCAGGCTACATGCTGACCCCCCCAGGGGGACATGGACTAGATATTGATTGATTAGATATTGAAGATTTCTGGGATTTTCCTCCTGAAATATTCTTGTACGGTTTATAGGATTCTGGATCTGGGATTTGAGAAGGACGTCACAGCAATCCTGAATGCACTGAACTCCCAGAGCGAGGAGAGGCAGAACGTCTTACTGTCTGCTACACTGACCCAAGGTATCATCACCTCCGACTACTACAACCCCCATCCTATCATGTTACACTACTGGTGTATCTAATCTCATCCTGCATGATACTTTCTGCTGAGCTGTGTATCTAATCCTATCCTGTGTGATACTTTCTGCTGAGCTGTGTATCTAATCCTATCCTGTGTGATACTGTCTGCAGAGCTGTGTATCTAATCCTATCCTGTGTGATACTGTCTGCAGAGCTGTGTATCTAATCCTATCCTGTGTGATACTGTCTGCTGAGCTGTGTATCTAATCCTATCATGTGTGATACTGACCGCTGAGCTGTGTATCTAATCCTATCCTGTGTGATACTGCCTGCTGAGCTGTGTATCTAATCCTATCCTGTATGATACTGTCTGCTAAACTGTGTATCTAATCCTATCCTGTGTGATACTGTCTGCTGAGCTGTGTATCTAATCCCATCCTGTGTGATACTGTCTGCTGAGCTGTGTATCTAATCCCATCCTGTGTGATACTGTCTGCTGAGCTGTGTATCTAATCCCATCCTGTGTGATACTCCCTGCTGAGCTGTGTATCTAATTCCATCCTGTGTGATACTGCCTGCTGAGCTGTGTATCTAATCCTATCCTGTGTGATACTGTCTGCTGAGCTGTGTATCTAATCCCATCCTGTGTGATACTGTCTGCTGAGCTGTGTATCTAATCCCATCCTGTGTGATACTGTCTGCTGAGCTGTGTATCTAATCCTATCCTGTGTGATACTGTCTGCTGAGCTGTGTATCTAATTCCATCCTGTGTGATACTGTCTGCTGAGCTGTGTATCTAATCCTATCCTGTGTGATACTTCCTCCCCCTCAGGTGTGGTGCGTTTGGCTGACATCAGTTTACAGAATCCCATCAATGTGACAGTGACAGAAGATGGTAACAGTCGCAGACACACCCCAGTACAAGCGATGGTGGGGCAGGAGGATGCGGGGGGCTTCGCTATGCCGGAGAAGCTGCGGCAGCACACGGCGGTGGTCCCCAGTAAGCTGAAGCTGGTCACGCTGTCCGCCTTTATACTGGGGAAGTGGAAGGTGAGGGGACATCAGATGCTTATCCCATTGGTCAGGATAGTGTGATGTCATTTCATTGTGCAACCTATAGGGGGCAGTAACACTTTGAGGAGATCATTGTAAAGGAAATCTCCCATCAGAACCCATCCTTATAAACCAGGGACATTACTCATAGATCCAGGCACCGGGACTGTGATTATCAGATGTATTTGTTATCCATGTCCTCAACTATTACAATTATGCTAATTAGCCATAAAGGCTACTGGGGCCGTACCATTGCTCTGTGTTTCACAGGCGGTTACACACGTCCCTCTCCCTAATGGGAGGAAGTGCTCCTGCACAGTGTAGCAGCCCCTGAAAGTGCAGCACAGACTGGCTCTGGGAGATGCCCCAGGGGCTTTTTAGCAGACTTATAAAAGTTGATATTAGAAGGATTAAGGATAAATTAAGAAGATCCCACCGTCCCGGTGTCTGGATCTGTGAGTAATGTCCCTGGTTTATCATGTTGAAGTTGCAGTAGCCTTGTTGCTCTTTCACCATAGTAGCAGTATCCCTAATACTGGGTTTCTGAAATCTACTATATACATGGATATAAGGGGGCAGGGGGGTTCACTGTGTTTTAGGGAATGCCCTCACTGAATTCTCTGTTGTTTTATTCCAGTGTGATCCAAAACCTAAGATGATCGTCTTCTTCCCGAGCTGTGAGCTGGTGGAGTTCCACCACACGCTGCTCAGCAATGTCCTCCCTCTGCAGAACGCCCACAAAGATGAGGCCGCGTTCCTGCGGCTACATGGGAACATGGAGCAAGAGGTCAGTATCCTCCCGGTCCGCCGTGTGACCCTGCCCGCCCCGGGCCGCCGTGTGACCCTGCCCGCCCCGGGCCGCCGTGTGACCCTGCCCGCCCCGGGCCGCCGTGTGACCCTGCCCGCCCCGGGCCGCCGTGTGACCCTGCCCGCCCCGGGCCGCCGTGTGACCCTGCCCGCCCCGGGCCGCCGTGTGACCCTGCCCGCCCCGGGCCGCCGTGTGCCCCTGCCCGCCCCGGGCCGCCGTGTGCCCCTGCCCGCCCCGGGCCGCCGTGTGCCCCTGCCCGCCCCGGGCCGCCGTGTGCCCCTGCCCGCCCCGGGCCGCCGTGTGACCCTGCCCGCCCTGGGCCGCCGTGTCCTCCCCGTGCCTATCCTCAAGTTCAGTGTCAATAAGTGTTGCAGTTTTATAAATTTGCCATGTAGTGCACACAACTAGTGAGCTGTTGCGGCAGCCGCCTGACCTCCTCGCTCGGGCACAATAAGTGTCACATTAGCAGCCGGTTCTGTGCTGGAAATGTGCAGCCGCCTCCATCCTCGCCGCCACCTGAGGGTCTTTATTTGGACTAATCCTCTCCTGGCCAGCTGCTCTCCGCCTCGTTGGCCGCCTCCCAGGGAGGGCAAGTCATGGGGGGCAATTAGTTCCTGATGTCCTCACATTAGGAGCTTTGATGGAACTAAACAGGGACTCCCAGATGGCGGCACTCCATCTCGCATTGGAAACAAATTAATAGCATCCTCCCTGCTCCCCTGTTATTTTAAGAACCCCCTCTGTAAGTGCGGAGGACAATGCTGGCTTATTACAAAGGCACAAATCATCCCAGTAACCGGATCCCTTTAATCTTCCCAGCAGGAGGTGCTGCACCAAGTCTGCTGTGCACTGCTGCCCCTAAACACAAGAGGGGATTTCTTTCACCCCTTTGCTGCCAAATGTAATGTGACGTTATTAGTCACATTGACCCCCCCTCTCCCTATCACAGACCCAATACTAAAACCATAAAACCACTACAGAGGCTAGACAAGACGTCCAGAACAAATACAGACCCCAAATACTACTAAAGATCCCAAACCAGGCCCCCTAATCTACCACAGCCCCAAAATCAGGCCCTCTTAGCTAGGGTGGCCCCCACGATCTGGGCCCCCTCAGGTAATGCTTACCCAAGACTAGATCCAGTGAATCAATACATCCCACATATCAGACCTCCCAAGTAAATGCCCCAAAGGAGACCCCCTAAACTCTCTGTATTCTTAATTACAGGACCGGACGGAGGTTTTCCAGCAGTTCTCTGCTGCCCGGGCAGGGGTCCTGCTGTGTACGGTGAGTAGACATGTTATTGTGGTGTCATTCTGGGTCCATCTGCCGATGTGTAATATACACTTATGCTACAGTAATATGGTGCACCTCCTGCATGTGACCCCCCAGCACCCCCTTGTTACCCTTATTATTACTATGTCAAACTTGCATATAATATCTAGCGCTGCTACCAGTAAATGTGCAGTGCGCCCCGGCCGCGCAGCCTAAAGACTAGGGAGCGGCCCTGCATGTGCTGTACGTCCGGACCTTGCATAGACCTTGGTGGCGGCTGTCAGATAGCACTGCCTCCTTCCCGGGCTTGTATGCCCTTCATGTCCCCTCCACTGGCAGGAGACGGCTGCCTTTAATATCCCCTCTTTGCGGCTCTGGCACGATATTTTGTGATGGCGGTGGTCCGGCCCGCCAGCCTGCTGCACGCTACAGAAGGCAGCGCAATTAGCTACCTAATCGTGGCAGCTGTTGATCGGAAAACGTGTGAAGCACGGAGCGTCCGACCCACCGCCAACTTGTAAATTACAGCCATCTAGAGTAATTAGTGCCGAAAACGGCTTATCCACGAGGAGGCGGAGCTCGTTAACCACTTCAGTGCCGCGGCCCGTGATGGGACAGGTATGTTGACTGCCTGAAGTGGTGCACCTGGTAAAGGGATGATGTGACGGCTGTAGCGCAGGCTTAGTTCTGCTTGCTTGAGCTTCCTCTGTCGATCTGGATGGCACAGATGGGTATCAGCTTGCTCAGGTGCCCGCCTGTCAGCCGGATTAAAATGACTCATTTATTTAGCATGGAAGCGCACCCAGTATGGCAGCTAGCAGGGGGAACGTCTCAGCCAGAGCAATGGAGGCAGCCGTCCCGCCCTTTCCGTCCTGCCAAAAGTCATTATTGCCGAGCACAGAGAGGCCTCAGCAGGGGTGGATCCCCCGCCGCTCCGCCGACAGATTGGGCTGAGTAATAAAGTCAGGCAGAGCGGCGCACGGGAGCCCGGACTCTTGGCTGGAGCCACCAGAATATGGCAACACGAGTTAACGTGGCTGAGTAAACAGCAAAACATTTTCTAAATGACCTTTTTGCTCCCCCCGTATCCTCTCCCTTCTTTCATGCCACGGTGAAGATGAGCTGTAGGTAGGCACAGCGCCAGGAACGGGCAAGGTGGACGCACTAAATTCTGCTGCAGTCTGGGATTACATTGGAGCAGAGTCAGCTTCATCCCACGCAGCAATGGCTTCAATAACCGTGAGGCTGTCCTTCGTGCACATGTTGACATTCACCTTCAGTCATTTTACTACAGTGTAGCACTGTATCCGAGCTCTGGGCCTCAGCGCGGCTCTGCGCCCGTGTCCAGGCGGCCTCGGCGCGGCTCTGCGCCCGTGTCCAGGCGGCCTCGGCGCGGCTCTGCGCCCGTGTCCAGGCGGCCTCGGCGCGGCTCTGCGCCCGTGTCCAGGCGGCCTCGGCGCGGCTCTGCGCCCGTGTCCAGGCGGCCTCGGCGCGGCTCTGCGCCCGTGTCCAGGCGGCCTCGGCGCGGCTCTGCGCCCGTGTCCAGGCGGCCTCGGCGCGGCTCTGCGCCCGTGTCCAGGCGGCCTCGGCGCGGCTCTGCGCCCGTGTCCAGGCGGCCTCGGCGCGGCTCTGCGCCCGTGTCCAGGCGGCCTCGGCGCGGCTCTGCGCCCGTGTCCAGGCGGCCTCGGCGCGGCTCTGCGCCCGTGTCCAGGCGGCCTCGGCGCGGCTCTGCGCCCGTGTCCAGGCGGCCTCGGCGCGGCTCTGCGCCCGTGTCCAGGCGGCCTCGGCGCGGCTCTGCGCCCGTGTCCAGGCGGCCTCGGCGCGGCTCTGCGCCCGTGTCCAGGCGGCCTCGGCGCGGCTCTGCGCCCGTGTCCAGGCGGCCTCGGCGCGGCTCTGCGCCCGTGTCCAGGCGGCCTCGGCGCGGCTCTGCGCCCGTGTCCAGGCGGCCTCGGCGCGGCTCTGCGCCCGTGTCCAGGCGGCCTCGGCGCGGCTCTGCGCCCGTGTCCAGGCGGCCTCGGCGCGGCTCTGCGCCCGTGTCCAGGCGGCCTCGGCGCGGCTCTGCGCCCGTGTCCAGGCGGCCTCGGCGCGGCTCTCCCCTTGTCTTTATGTATGACATAAAAGATTTTTACCTTCATTTTCTTTCTTGCAGGATGTTGCTGCTCGGGGTCTGGATCTCCCCCAAGTCACATGGATTGTACAGGTAAGTTCCCCCTTGCCCTCTGCGGCAGGTAGGTTATGAGGTTTCGTTTTTCACTTTATCCTTTCCTAAATACTCTGTGCTGCTCAGACGGCTTTCTCTATGCCCCCTACTATCACATCATTGCACATTTGCCACCATTCCTCAGGATCACACTCTGAAACACTCTGTGCTGCTGTGACCCATCCTATTGTCTGAGTAGCACCATTGCTTGTAGCAAAGCGTCGGTGTATCCTGCAGGATGGATGGAGTATAAATTGGGGCTGGCAGGTGAGCGTGTTCCTGCCTGTATCCATACACAAGCACCTGGGCAGCATAGCCGCCCGCTCCTGCCCCTACTCACTCATCAAGCGGCAGCGGGAGATTGCTGAGCTTGCCCGGTGTCACCTACCTATCCGTCTCCTCAGCGGTGTCTCTGAGAATAGATGCAAGCGGCTAACGATGAGACAGGGAGCGGGGTGAGAGGAGCGCGGCGGAGGACAGCTTCTCTGGAGATGGGGCCCATTAGCTCCACATCTAGCATGCATTTTGTCTTCACATGTCAGAGCGCGGCGTTCCCCTGACAGCCACATCTGAGCACATCCTTCTTCTCCGCATCTGATGTATCCCTCATGGGCTGCCGGGAGAGGCCGGGGCTGTTATATGTGGGGTAATTAGGGCTCCAAGAATTCATCCCAACAATACGTCATTTACTGCACACACATCTCTCCCTGTCAGGAGGCCGCGAGTTATAGAGCGGAGGCTGAAATATGTCTGTCTGTGTCTCACTCCACATCTACTACCACAGCCTCACTGAGAGAGATATTACACTGATGAGATGTCTACCACATAATCACTGCTCTGCTACAGGGGGTAGAGAAATATAACCCTGGATATAGTACATCAGTGTAATACTGCCCCCTACGTACAAGAATATAACTACTATAATACTGCCCCCTATGTACAAGTATATACTATAATACTGCCCCCTATGTACAGGAATATAACTACTATAATACTGCCCCCTATGTACAGGAATATAACTACTATAATACTGCCCCCTATGTACAGGAATATAACTACTATAATACTGCCCCCTATGTACAGGAATATAACTACTATAATACTGCCCCCTATGTACAAGAATATAACTACTATAATACTGCCCCCTATGTACAGGAATATAACTACTATAATACTGCCCCCTATGTACAGGAATATAACTACTATAATACTGCCCCCTATGTACAGGAATATAACTACTATAATACTGCCTCCTATGTACAAGAATATAACTACTATAATACTACCTCCTATGTACAGGAATATAACTACTATAATACTGCCCTCTATGTACAAGAATATAACTACTATAATACTGCCCCTATGTACAAGAATATAACTACTATAATACTGCCTCCTATGTACAGGAATATAACTACTATAATACTTCCTCCTAGGTACAAGAATATAACTACTATAATACTGCCCCTATGTACAAGAATATAACTACTATAATACTGCCCCCTATGTACAAGAATATAACTACTATAATACTGCCCCCTATGTACAGGAATATAACTACTATAATACTGCCCCCTATGTACAGGAATATAACTACTATAATACTGCCCCCTATGTACAGGAATATAACTACTATAATACTGCCCCCTATGTACAAGAATATAACTACTATTATACTGCCCCCTATGTACAAGAATATAACTACTATAATACTGCCTCCTATGTACAGGAATATAACTACTATAATACTTCCTCCTAGGTACAAGAATATAACTACTATAATACTGCCCCTATGTACAAGAATATAACTACTATAATACTGCCCCCTATGTACAAGAATATAACTACTATAATACTGCCCCCTATGTACAGGAATATAACTACTATAATACTGCCCCCTATGTACAAGAATATAACTACTATAATACTGCCCCCTATGTACAAGAATATAACTACTATAATACTGCCCCCTATGTACAAGAATATAACTACTATAATACTGCCCTCTATGTACAAGAATATAACTACTATAATACTGCCCCCTATGTACAAGAATATAACTACTATAATACTGCCCCCTATGTACAAGAATATAACTACTATAATACTGCCCCCTATGTACAAGAATATAACTGCTATAATACTGCCCCCTATGTACAAGAATATAACTGCTATAATACTGCCCCTATGTACAGGAATATAACTACTATAATACTGCTCCCTATGTACAGGAATATAACTACTATAATACTGCCCCCTATGTACAGGAATATAACTGCTATAATACTTCCCCCTGTAGATGAGAACACTCTGTATATACATCCTCCTTGCACGCTGTACATGATGCTATATAACATCACTGTCTCCTCCTCCCCTTGCAGTATAGCGCTCCAGCGTCCGCAGCGGAGTACATACATCGTGTCGGTCGTACAGCCAGGATCGGCGCTCGTGGCAGCAGTTTGCTCTTTCTGATGCCATCGGAGGCCGAGTACATTCAGACTTTGGTGAATCACAAGATCTGGTAGGAGACTCTGCCGAGTGCAGTGCCGCTGCTGACCTTCTCATCTTATGAGGGCGCTGTATATTCTATAACAAGGTCTTTTTATCCTCAGTGTCTCGGAGATGAAGATGGAGGACATCTTGTCAAACTTGCTGTTGGAGGACTTCCTGTCAATAAAGCAGGGAAAAGTAAGTTGCCATATCCAGAACCTAGCGATATGTTTGATACATTCACACTGGAATGCCACTGTGTACATATATTATGGTGTACTTGACTCACACGTCTGCAGGTTTCAAAGCTAAATTCTCCCAGAATGTCCTGCTTGTTATGGTGGTTTGTATTCATGATGCTTCATACTCATACAGTGACTGCTCCTGCAGAATAGTGAGTGCAGCTCTGGGGTATAATACAGGATGTAACTCAGGATCAGTACAGGATATGTAATGTCATGTATGTACACAGTGACTGCACCAGCAGCAGAATAGTGAGTGCAGCTCTGGGGTATAATACAGGATGTAACTCAGGATCAGTACAGGATAAGTAATGTCATGTATGTACACAGTGACTGCACCAGCAGCAGAATAGTGAGTGCAGCTCTGGGGTATAATACAGGATGTAACTCAGGATCAGTACAGGATAAGTAATGTCATGTATGTACACAGTGACTGCACCAGCAGCAGAATAGTGAGTGCAGCTCTGGGGTATAATACAGGATGTAACTCAGGATCAGTACAGGATAAGTAATGTCATGTATGTACACAGTGACTGCACCAGCAGCAGAATAGTGAGTGCAGCTCTGGGGTATAATACAGGATGTAACTCAGGATCAGTACAGGATAAGTAATGTCATGTATGTACACAGTGACTGCACCAGCAGCAGAATAGTGAGTGCAGCTCTGGGGTATAATACAGGATGTAACTCAGGATCAGTACAGGATAAGTAATGTCATGTATGTACACAGTGACTGCACCAGCAGAATAGTGAGTGCAGCTCTGGAGTATAATACAGGATGTAACTCAGGATCAGTACAGGATAAGTAATGTCATGTATGTACACAGTGACTGCACCAGCAGCAGAATAGTGAGTGCAGCTCTGGGGTATAATACAGGATGTAACTCAGGATCAGTACAGGATATGTAATGTCATGTATGTACACAGTGACTGCACCAGCAGCAGAATAGTGAGTGCAGCTCTGGGGTATAATACAGGATGTAACTCAGGATCAGTACAGGATAAGTAATGTCATGTATGTACACAGTGACTGCACCAGCAGCAGAATAGTGAGTGCAGCTCTGGGGTATAATACAGGATGTAACTCAGGATCAGTACAGGATAAGTAATGTCATGTATGTACACAGTGACTGCACCAGCAGCAGAATAGTGAGTGCAGCTCTGGGGTATAATACAGGATGTAACTCAGGATCAGTACAGGATAAGTAATGTCATGTATGTACACAGTGACTGCACCAGCAGCAGAATAGTGAGTGCAGCTCTGGGGTATAATACAGGATGTAACTCAGGATCAGTACAGGATAAGTAATGTCATGTATGTACACAGTGACTGCACCAGCAGCAGAATAGTGAGTGCAGCTCTGGGGTATAATACAGGATGTAACTCAGGATCAGTACAGGATAAGTAATGTCATGTATGTACACAGTGACTGCACCAGCAGCAGAATAGTGAGTGCAGCTCTGGGGTATAATACAGGATGTAACTCAGGATCAGTACAGGATAAGTAATGTCATGTATGTACACAGTGACTGCACCAGCAGCAGAATAGTGAGTGCAGCTATGGAGTATAATACAGGATGTAACTCAGGATCAGTACAGGATAAGTAATGTCATGTATGTACACAGTGACTGCACCAGCAGCAGAATAGTGAGTGCAGCTCTGGGGTATAATACAGGATGTAACTCAGGATCAGTACAGGATAAGTAATGTTATGTATGTACACAGTGACTGCACCAGCAGCAGAATAGTGAGTGCAGCTCTGGAGTATAATACAGGATGTAACTCAGGATCAGTACAGGATAAGTAATGCCATGTATGTACACAGTGACTGCTCCAGCAGCAGAATAGTGAGTACAGCTCTGGGGTATAATACAGGATGTAACTCAGGATCAGTACAGGATAAGTAATGTCATGTATGTACACAGTGACTGCACCAGCAGCAGAATAGTGAGTGCAGCTCTGGGGTATAATACAGGATGTAACTCAGGATCAGTACAGGATAAGTAATGTCATGTATGTACACAGTGACTGCACCAGCAGCAGAATAGTGAGTGCAGCTCTGGAGTATAATACAGGATGTAACTCAGGATCAGTACAGGATAAGTAATGTCATGTATGTACACAGTGACTGCACCAGCAGCAGAATAGTGAGTGCAGCTCTGGGGTTGGGTCTTGTAGTAGATGTTACTCCTCGGTGGGGGGGGGTGCTGTATCCCTCCCCCTCCCTTTGTAATATATTGTTGTATTACCACTAATCCCCTGGCAGTTGTGACAGTGAGACGAGTCATCTTTCGCTTAGGATGGAGTCGCTGTGTAATTTCCGGGTTTGAGGTGTTTATTGGATTCTGGCAGTCGCTGTCACCTCTTCCCGCCGTGTAACAGTAACCAGCGGAGGGATTGAGCGGCGGCTTGGGATCTGTTTATTTAGCGCTTTATCCGGATTTCTCTTCCCGCTCGCTCATCCCCCTCCTCCGGCCGGAGCCGCAATATTACTATAACAAGTGTTGTGCTCACACGGACCCCCCCCCCCCCCCCCCTCTTCTCATTAATCGGGGGATGTTAACAGGACGGAGGGGCGGCTCGGGAGGAGGGGGCGCAGGATTATTTTTCCGTATTTCCTGCGTTATTAAAGTGCTTTAGTTTTAATATCGGAGGATCGCGTCCACCTGGGGAGAGACGGCCGACGACACCGCACATTAATATTAAAAAATAATAATAAAAATGAGGAAAAAAGTTACAGTGAAAGCGGGAATTAAAGGGACAGGCGGATTACAGGATACACATCAGGGGGCGGGGCCACTGGTGTCGCTACATTCTCACTACCTCTGCTTGCTGTCAGTGATTGCAGACCGTCCTGATGCATTGACTCCCACAGCTGGAGGTTTGTTACAGTTGTATCTATTCTAAACAATCCTCTATGAGGCGGATAACGTAACAAAGTATCAGGATAAGAGAGATTATCTACAGGGGATGCAACTGTAACAAACCCTCAGCTGTAGGAAGTAATGTCAGTGTGAGATGCAGGATCCTGACTACTTCATCCCGGGGAGAGGAGACTGTACAGGGGGGGGATACAATCTATTACTCTCTGTTATCAGCCATCACATCCCGGGGAGAGGAGACTGTACAGGGGGGATACAATCTATTACTCTCTGTTATCAGCCATTACATCCCGGGGAGAGGAGACTGTACAGGGGGATACAATCTATTACTCTCTGTTATCAGCCATTACATCCCGGGGAGAGGAGACTGTACAGGGGGGGGGGATACAATCTATTACTCTCTGTTATCAGCCATTACATCCCGGGGAGAGGAGACTGTACAGGGGGGGATACAATCTATTACTCTCTGTTATCAGCCATTACATCCCGGGGAGAGGAGACTGTACAGGGGGGGATACAATCTATTACTCTCTGTTATCAGCCATTACATCCCGGGGAGAGGAGACTGTACAGGGGGGATACAATCTATTACTCTCTGTTATCAGCCATTACATCCCGGGGAGAGGAGACTGTACAGGGGGGGGGATACAATCTATTACTCTCTGTTATCAGCCATTACATCCCGGGGAGAGGAGACTGTACAGGGGGGGATACAATCTATTACTCTCTGTTATCAGCCATTACATCCCGGGGAGAGGAGACTGTACAGGGGGATACAATCTATTACTCTCTGTTATCAGCCATTACATCCCGGGGAGAGGAGACTGTACAGGGGGGGGGGATACAATCTATTACTCTCTGTTATCAGCCATTACATCCCGGGGAGAGGAGACTGTACAGGGGGGGATACAATCTATTACTCTCTGTTATCAGCCATTACATCCCGGGGAGAGGAGACTGTACAGGGGGGGATACAATCTATTACTCTCTGTTATCAGCCATTACATCCCGGGGAGAGGAGACTGTACAGGGGGGGGGATACAATCTATTACTCTCTGTTATCAGCCATTACATCCCGGGGAGAGGAGACTGTACAGGGGGGATACAATCTATTACTCTCTGTTATCAGCCATTACATCCCGGGGAGAGGAGACTGTACAGGGGGGGGGATACAATCTATTACTCTCTGTTATCAGCCATTACATCCCGGGGAGAGCAGACTGTACAGGGGGGGATACAATCTATTACTCTCTGTTATCAGCCATTACATCCCGGGGAGAGGAGACTGTACAGGGGGGATACAATCTATTGCTCTCTGTTATCAGCCATTACATCCCGGGGAGAGGAGACTGTACAGGGGGGGATACAATCTATTACTCTCTGTTATCAGCCATTACATCCCGGGGAGAGGAGACTGTACAGGGGGGGATACAATCTATTACTCTCTGTTATCAGCCATTACATCCCGGGGAGAGGAGACTGTACAGGGGGGGATACAATCTATTACTCTCTGTTATCAGCCATTACATCCCGGGGAGAGGAGACTGTACAGGGGGGGATACAATCTATTACTCTCTGTTATCAGCCATTACATCCCGGGGAGAGGAGACTGTACAGGGGGGGATACAATCTATTACTCTCTGTTATCAACCATTACATCCCGGGGAGAGGAGACTGTACAGGGGGGATACAATCTATTACTCTCTGTTATCAGCCATTACATCCCGGGGAGAGGAGACTGTACAGGGGGATACAATCTATTACTCTCTGTTATCAGCCATTACATCCCGGGGAGAGGAGACTGTACAGGGGGGGATACAATCTATTACTCTCTGTTATCAGCCATTACATCCCGGGGAGAGGAGACTGTACAGGGGGGATACAATCTATTACTCTCTGTTATCAGCCATTACATCCCGGGGAGAGGAGACTGTACAGGGGGATACAATCTATTACTCTCTGTTATCAGCCATTACATCCCGGGGAGAGGAGACTGTACAGGGGGGATACAATCTATTACTCTCTGTTATCAGCCATTACATCCCGGGGAGAGGAGACTGTACAGGGGGGGATACAATCTATTACTCTCTGTTATCAGCCATTACATCCCGGGGAGAGGAGACTGTACAGGGGGGGGATACAATCTATTACTCTCTGTTATCAGCCATTACATCCCGGGGAGAGGAGACTGTACAGGGGGGGATACAATCTATTACTCTCTGTTATCAGCCATTACATCCCGGGGAGAGGAAACTGTACAGGGGTATACAATCTATTACTCTCTGTTATCAGCCATTACATCCCGGGGAGAGGAGACTGTACAGGGGGGGGGATACAATCTATTACTCTCTGTTATCAGCCATTACATCCCGGGGAGAGGAGACTGTACAGGGGGGGATACAATCTATTACTCTCTGTTATCAGCCATTACATCCCGGGGAGAGGAGACTGTACAGGGGGGGATACAATCTATTACTCTCTGTTATCAGCCATTACATCCCGGGGAGAGGAGACTGTACAGGGGGGGATACAATCTATTACTCTCTGTTGTCAGCCATTACATCAGAAAAGACTGTTGGACATTAATGATGGAAATGAGTAGAGTTTTAAGTTCTTGGTAGAGTAAGGGTTAATGTCTGGTGAGCTTCCCCCCCCCCCCCCCTCCTCCTCCCAGCATTTTATTACAGTGTAATTTCTCTTCTTTTACCATTAATATTGGAAGGATTACCCCCCTGCCCCGGAGACCGCGCTGTGTCATTATACTG
The DNA here is from genome assembly GCF_040894005.1 of Engystomops pustulosus. NCBI lineage: Eukaryota > Metazoa > Chordata > Amphibia > Anura > Leptodactylidae > Engystomops > Engystomops pustulosus. The sequence continues at coordinate 108,896,269 of NC_092419.1, forward strand.
TTATTAAATCTATTCTAAACGCTTTATTATTCACTCTCCACAACTTCTGATTTAACCCTCTCTCCCGCTCCCACAGAGACCAGACAGAGCGGACCCCCAGGCTCTACAAGAGAGGGCCACAGTATTACAGACAAAGTATGAAGACTATGTGCACGCCAACACCGAGACATCACTATCTGCAAAGAAGGGTAAGAGGAAAATACACATTGTATCCTGTACATAGGGGGCAGTATTATAGTAGTTATATTCTTGTACATAGGGGGCAGTATTATAGTAGTTATATTCCTGTACATAGGGGGTAGTGTTATAGTAGTTATATTCCTGTACATAGGGGGCAGTATTATAGTAGTTATATTCTTGTACATAGGGGGCAGTATTATAGGAGTTATATTCCTGTACATAGGGGGCAGTATTATAGTAGTTATATTCCTGTACATAGGGGGCAGTATTATAGTAGTTATATTCCTGTACATAGGGGGCAGTATTATAGTAGTTATATTCCTGTACATAGGGGGCAGTATTATAGTAGTTCTATTCCTGTACATAGGGGGCAGTATTATAGTAGTTATATTCTTGTACATAGGGGCAGTATTATAGTAGTTATATTCCTGTACATAGGGGGCAGTATTATAGTAGTTATATCCCTGTACATAGGGGGCAGTATTATAGTAGTTATATTCTTGTACATAGGGGGCAGTATTATAGTAGTTATATTCCTGTACATAGGGGGCAGTATTATAGTAGTTATATTCCTGTACATAGGGGGCAGTATTATAGTAGTTATATTCCTGTACATAGGGGGCAGTATTATAGTAGTTCTATTCCTGTACATAGGGGGCAGTATTATAGTAGTTATATTCTTGTACATAGGGGCAGTATTATAGTAGTTATATTCCTGTACATAGGGGGCAGTATTATAGTAGTTATATTCCTGTACATAGGGGGCAGTATTATAGTAGTTATATTCTTGTACATAGGGGGCAGTATTATAGTAGTTATATTCTTGTACATAGGGGGCTATATTATAGTAGTTATATTCTTGTACATAGGGGGCAGTATTATAGTAGTTATATTCTTGTACATAGGGGGCAGTATTATAGTAGTTATATTCTTGTACATAGGGGGCAGTATTATAGTAGTTATATTCCTGTACATAGGGGGCAGTATTATAGGAGTTATATTCCTGTACATAGAGGGCAGTATTATAGTAGTTATATTCTTGTACATAGGGGGCAGTATTATAGTAGTTATATTCCTGTACATAGAGGGCAGTATTATAGTAGTTATATTCCTGTACATAGGGGGCAGTATTATAGTAGTTATATTCTTGTACATAGGGGGCAGTATTATAGTAGTTATATTCTTGTACATAGGGGCAGTATTATAGTAGTTATATTCCTGTACATAGGGGCAGTATTATAGTAGTTATATCCCTGTACATAGGGGGCAGTATTATAGTAGTTATATTCCTGTACATAGGGGGCAGTATTATAGTAGTTATATCCCTATACATAGGGGGCAGTATTATAGTAGTTATATTCCTGTACATAGGGGGCAGTATTATAGTAGTTATATTCTTGTACATAGGGGCAGTATTATAGTAGTTATATCCCTGTACATAGGGGCAGTATTATAGTAGTTATATTCTTGTACATAGGGTGAAGTTTTATAGTAGTTATATTCTTGTACATAGGGGGCAGTATTATAGTAGTTATATTCCTGTACATAGCGGGCAGTATTATAGTAGTTATATTCCTGTACATAGGGGGAAGTATTATAGTAGTTATATTCCTGTACATAGGGGGCAGTATTATAGTAGTTATATTCTTGTACATAGGAGGCAGTATTATAGTAGTTATATTCTTGTACATAGGGAGCAGTATTATAGTAGTTATATTCCTGTACATAGGGAGCAGTATTATAGTAGTTATATTCTTGTACATAGGGGGCAGTATTATAGTAGTTATATTCCTGTACATAGGGGGCAGTATTATAGTAGTTATATTCTTGTACATAGGGGGAAGTATTATAGTAGTTATATCCCTGTACATAGGGGGCAGTATTATAGTAGTCATATTCCTGTACATAGGGGGCAGTATTATAGTAGTTATATTCCTGTACATAGGGGGCAGTATTATAGTAGTTATATTCTTGTACATAGGGGGCAGTATTATAGTAGTTATATTCCTGTACATAGGGGGCAGTATTATAGTAGTTATATTCTTGTACATAGGGGGAAGTATTATAGTAGTTATATTCCTGTACATAGGGGGCAGTATTATAGTAGTTATATTCTTGTACATAGGAGGCAGTATTATAGTAGTTATATTCTTGTACATAGGAGGCAGTATTATAGTAGTTATATTCTTGTACATAGGAGGCAGTATTATAGTAGTTATATTCTTGTACATAGGGAGCAGTATTATAGTAGTTATATTCCTGTACATAGGGGGCAGTATTATAGTAGTTATATTCCTGTACATAGGGGGCAGTATAATAGTAGTTATATTCTTGTACATAGGGGGCAGTATTATAGTAGTTATATTCCTGTACACAGGGGACAGTATTATAGTAGTTATATTCCTGTACATAGGGGGCAGTATTATAGTAGTTATATTCCTGTACATAGGGGGCAGTATTATAGTAGTTATATTCCTGTACATAGGGGGCAGTATTATAGTAGTTATATTCCTGTACATAGGGAGCAGTATTATAGTAGTTATATTCCTGTACATAGGGGGCAGTATTATAGTAGTTATATTCCTGTACATAGGGGGCAGTATTATAGTAGTTATATTCCTGTACATAGGGGGCAGTATTATAGTAGTTATATTCCTGTACATAGGGGGCAGTATTATAGTAGTTATATTCTTGTACATAGGGGGCAGTATTATAGTAGTTATATTCCTGTACATAGGGGGCAGTATTATAGTAGTTATATTCCTGTACATAGGGGGCAGTATTATAGTAGTTATATTCCTGTACATAGGGGGCAGTATTATAGTAGTTATATTCTTGTACATAGGGGCAGTATTATAGTAGTTATATCCCTGTACATAGGGGCAGTATTATAGTAGTTATATTCTTGTACATAGGGTGAAGTTTTATAGTAGTTATATTCTTGTACATAGGGGGCAGTATTATAGTAGTTATATTCCTGTACATAGCGGGCAGTATTATAGTAGTTATATTCCTGTACATAGGGGGAAGTATTATAGTAGTTATATTCCTGTACATAGGGGGCAGTATTATAGTAGTTATATTCTTGTACATAGGAGGCAGTATTATAGTAGTTATATTCTTGTACATAGGGAGCAGTATTATAGTAGTTATATTCCTGTACATAGGGAGCAGTATTATAGTAGTTATATTCTTGTACATAGGGGGCAGTATTATAGTAGTTATATTCCTGTACATAGGGGGCAGTATTATAGTAGTTATATTCTTGTACATAGGGGGAAGTATTATAGTAGTTATATCCCTGTACATAGGGGGCAGTATTATAGTAGTCATATTCCTGTACATAGGGGGCAGTATTATAGTAGTTATATTCCTGTACATAGGGGGCAGTATTATAGTAGTTATATTCTTGTACATAGGGGGCAGTATTATAGTAGTTATATTCCTGTACATAGGGGGCAGTATTATAGTAGTTATATTCTTGTACATAGGGGGAAGTATTATAGTAGTTATATTCCTGTACATAGGGGGCAGTATTATAGTAGTTATATTCTTGTACATAGGAGGCAGTATTATAGTAGTTATATTCTTGTACATAGGAGGCAGTATTATAGTAGTTATATTCCTGTACATAGGGGGCAGTATTATAGTAGTTATATTCTTGTACATAGGAGGCAGTATTATAGTAGTTATATTCTTGTACATAGGAGGCAGTATTATAGTAGTTATATTCTTGTACATAGGGAGCAGTATTATAGTAGTTATATTCCTGTACATAGGGGGCAGTATTATAGTAGTTATATTCCTGTACATAGGGGGCAGTATAATAGTAGTTATATTCTTGTACATAGGGGGCAGTATTATAGTAGTTATATTCCTGTACACAGGGGACAGTATTATAGTAGTTATATTCCTGTACATAGGGGGCAGTATTATAGTAGTTATATTCCTGTACATAGGGGGCAGTATTATAGTAGTTATATTCCTGTACATAGGGGGCAGTATTATAGTAGTTATATTCCTGTACATAGGGGGCAGTATTATAGTAGTTATATTCTTGTACATAGGGGGCAGTATTATAGTAGTTATATTCCTGTACATAGGGGGCAGTATTATAGTAGTTATATTCCTGTACATAGGGGGCAGTATTATAGTAGTTATATTCCTGTACATAGGGGGCAGTATTATAGTAGTTATATTCCTGTACATAGGGGACAGGATTATAGTAGTTATATTCCTGTACATAGGGGGCAGTATTATAGTCTGGCTATTACTATAGGCACTGATAGTAGGGGTATATATATAGATGGGGCTGGTAGCTTTGATCCTCGGAGCCTCTGGCGGTGTCCACCTCTGGTGATATCTTCCTCAGTGATTCCTCCTGATCTCTCGTCCATCACTCTCCAAAATGACACTTTTTACTTTCATTACTGTTCATAAACGCCAATATCCAGCAGTGACGGGAGAGATTACTCCTGAGCCGCTGCTAAGCTTCACTCTATCTAATCATGGACGGGGGAGAAAGGTACAGCAGAGGGATGTGTGCGGGAGCAGCAGAGACGTGTGATCAGCTGCTCGTTACATGTATCAGATGACAGACGAACTTAATCATTTATAATGAACCAATTAACCCATAATTATCTCCGGATAATCACATGGTCCTAGGTTCCTCATGTTTTCCTTTTTCAGATTATTTTGACTTTATGACCTATGGTATAGATGCAGAGCAGTTGTCGCATCCCTTCCCCCGCTCTTCTCTGCAATACCTGCTATCCTCAGCAGGGGGCAGTATTCAGTGCATATGAAAATCTTCTTTCCCTCCTGATGGGAAATAAATATCAAGGCAAAGTTTTATAAACTTGTTTCTGAATTGTCTTATTGTCCTCTTTAGCCCTGCAATCCTTCATTCGCTCCTATGCCACCTACCCCAAGGACCTGAAGCACATTTTCCATGTCCGTTCTCTACACCTGGGTCACATAGCCAAAAGTTTTGGCTTGAGAGATGCCCCACACAGCCTGAGCCAGCAGCTGACCGGAAACCCCAAGAAGCAGAAGGGAGCAACGTTCAAAAGGTAAAACAAAAAAAAAGCTGCACTCACTATTCTGCTGCTGGTGCAGTCACTGTCTATATACATGACATTACTTATCCTGTACTGATCCTGAGTTACATCCTGTATTATACCCCAGAGCTGCACTCACTATTCTGCTGCTGGTGCAGTCACTGTCTATATACATGACATTACTTATCCTGTACTGATCCTGAGTTACATCCTGTATTATACCCCAGAGCTGCACTCACTATTCTGCTGCTGGTGCAGTCACTGTCTATATACATGACATTACTTATCCTGTACTGATCCTGAGTTACATCCTGTATTATACCCCAGAGCTGCACTCACTATTCTGCTGCTGGTGCAGTCACTGTCTATATACATGACATTACTTATCCTGTACTGATCCTGAGTTACATCCTGTATTATACCCCAGAGCTGCACTCACTATTCTGCTGCTGGTGCAGTCACTGTCTATATACATGACATTACTTATCCTGTACTGATCCTGAGTTACATCCTGTATTATACCCCAGAGCTGCACTCACTATTCTGCTGCTGGTGCAGTCACTGTCTATATACATGACATTACTTATCCTGTACTGATCCTGAGTTACATCCTGTATTATACCCCAGAGCTGCACTCACTATTCTGCTGCTGGTGCAGTCACTGTGTATATACATGACATTACTTATCCTGTACTGATCCTGAGTTACATCCTGTATTATACCCCAGAGCTGCACTCACTATTCTGCTGCTGGTGCAGTCACTGTGTACATACATGACATTACTTATCCTGTACTGATCCTGAGTTACATCCTGTATTATACCCCAGAGCTGCACTCACTATTCTGCTGCTGGTGCAGTCACTGTGTACATACATGACATTACTTATCCTGTACTGATCCTGAGTTACATCCTGTATTATACTTCAGAGCTGCACTCACTATTCTGCTGCTGGTGCAGTCACGGTGTACATACATGACATTACTTATCCTGTACTGATCCTGAGTTACATCCTGTATTATACCCCAGAGCTGCACTCACTATTCTGCTGCTGGTGCAGTCACTGTGTACATACATGACATTACTTATCCTGTACTGATCCTGAGTTACATCCTATATTATACCCCAGAGCTGCACTCACTATTCTGCTGGTGCAGTCACTGTGTACATACATGACATTACTTATCCTGTACTGATCCTGAGTTACATCCTGTATTATACCCCAGAGCTGCACTCACTATTCTGCTGCTGGTGCAGTCACTGTGTACATACATGACATTACTTATCCTGTACTGATCCTGAGTTACATCCTGTATTATACTCCAGAGCTGCACTCACTATTCTGCTGCTGGTGCAGTCACTGTGTACATACATGACATTACTTATCCTGTACTGATCCTGTGTTACATCCTGTATTATACTCCAGAGCTGCACTCACTATTCTGCTGCTGGTGCAGTCACTGTGTACATACATGACATTACTTATCCTGTACTGATCCTGAGTTACATCCTGTATTATACTTCAGAGCTGCACTCACTATTCTGCTGCTGGTGCAGTCACTGTGTACATACATGACATTACTTATCCTGTACTGATCCTGAGTTACATCCTGTATTATACTTCAGAGCTGCACTCACTATTCTGCTGCTGGTGCAGTCACTGTGTACATACATGACATTACTTATCCTGTACTGATCCTGAGTTACATCCTGTATTATACCCCAGAGCTGCACTCACTATTCTGCTGCTGGTGCAGTCACTGTGTACATACATGACATTACTTATCCTGTACTGATCCTGAGTTACATCCTGTATTATACCCCAGAGCTGCACTCACTATTCTGCTGCTGGTGCAGTCACTGTGTACATACATGACATTACTTATCCTGTACTGATCCTGAGTTACATCCTGTATTATACCCCAGAGCTGCACTCACTATTCTGCTGCTGGTGCAGTCACTGTGTACATACATGACATTACTTATCCTGTACTGATCCTGAGTTACATCCTGTATTATACACCAGAGCTGCACTCACTATTCTGCTGCTGGTGCAGTCACTGTGTACACCACTGAGGAAGCCAGTTGGTTGGCGATACGCGTGGGGCTTTGTGCCCCAGCTTCCCCTTACCTTTCCTTGGTTTGGATCCTTTACATGACAGGTAGATACCCTCATTGACCTATGAGCATTTTTTCATATTATTTACTTTCAAAATAGCGATTTGGCTCTATTATCAATTGAGTACTCCATTCCTTCATACAGTTGTTTGTTTGGGTTTTGCTATCTTGGTTTTATGTATTGCCATCATTTTTCAGTTTATACTGTTATGATATACACGTAGTTAGGAGAGGTCGCTGAGAGTAGGGGGAGCTGGTGGCTGTCAGGAGGACCAGCATCACCATATGCTAGGTCTTCCTGCTGGATTGTGTTTGTGTGTTTTTCACACTTTTTAATTGTTTTTATATGTGTTTTTGTGTTGTGGTGTACCACGGTACAAATAAATTTGTTTATATTTTGAATTTGGGTCTTACAGCATACTTCTTTCTTCTTTTGAATATATTATTACATCCTGTATTATACTCCAGAGCTGCACTCACTATTCTACTGGTGGTTGAGGAGTCATTGGCCTATATTTATCAAAAACAGTGCAATGTGTACTATGTGCAGTTTGCCTGTGTAGTGTGCAGGGGGCTCCAGCGTCATGAATTGTGATGCACTTAGCCTGCACTGCCCCGACAGAGTTCACCAATTTTTTTTTTGGTGCACCTTTAACATGGTTTGTGCGACACCATTCTGTTGGCCACTTCACGATAAATTTGTTGCTTGATCCATCTGAGCAGCGGACGCCCGATGTCCGTGCAGAATTTTGTGTTCCGTTGAATACCTGAGTAAGCAGTTTTCACTGGACAGTCTGACCTACAACTAGTGCAGGGGCTTTAATAAATCTGGTCCACAATCACTGTACATACAAGACATCTGTAGACCACTGCTGTTGTTACGGGAGTCTGTAATCTGAAGTGTATTACACTTAGTCCCCAGCAGGGGTCCTCAGTGCAGTGTTGCCCCTCTTTATTGGGGGATGGGGTGCAGGTCAGGTAAGTAGATGCCTCTAGTTTACTCCCAGATTTACTCCTACAAGAATGGTGTCCCCTCCTGTCCCCAGACCCCCATATAGAGACTGCCATATGGATGCTGCTAGGCTCTCATCAAGCAATATGGCACTAGGAGCCCCCCATTCCACAGACAAAGTTGGGACCCATTGTCTCATTCCTTTGACTCTTTAGGCAGATGGAAAACTGCTTCGGACCCCCGGACCTCCACCCACCCCCCCCCCCCCCCATGACTAGAAGGATTTGTCCAGAGCTTTTATTATGGGAAGAATAGTGTGATTAGTAGATAAGTAGCGGGTTACAAGGCGCAGCGCGGGGACTGGCGGCCCGAGGCGTGTCACATGATTATCCTGACGAGATGTCGGGGGTCTGCTCCCCTCTATTTTACTCATTAGCCCTGGGGACTTCCCAGCCGGTGAGAACAAGAGCGGCTCCCGGGGTGCACGAACGTGTCGCCATCCCCTGCACAAAAGACCATTTACAGACCCTAAAGGATCATTAAGAGATCATTGGAGGGGATTTCACTTGTGATGGATTTCACTTGGTTGCAACAATGTAACCTGTGTCCTGTGTCTACTTCTGGGAAAGCTGGGTGACTAGAAGTTATCAACCTGTGCCTCTAAGGGACAAACTTTCCTAGATCTATCACAGTACACATAGATTGTAGCATTAATAGAGAGACTGGTCATTCTGGGTGGTGGGAAAGCTGGGTGATCCTCTCTCTGGAGCCCATGAGCAGAGTGCGACCACTTTCCGCCATCATTTTATTAAACAGATGGTTTCCTTTTTTGTTCCTGACAAAATTTTGGCAAAACCGGTGAATATGCGCCCCTCCGTCTGCATCATTGTCTCGTGCTCCGAGCAGCAGGTTGACCGTGAAGGCCGTACCACAATGAGATCAGGGCGGCTCAACGGGACCCCCGCAATAAGCTTATTTCATACCCTGTCAGGGCTGAATAGGAACCAGTTTAAGACCCCAATTAAAAAAAGACTAAGGTGTCATGGCGGGTGAGGGGGGCAGAAGCGCGGCCGGTTTCCTATTAATGACTGTGATCTCCGCTCCGGTGGGACCCCACACCCTCGGTGTAAAGGGGGTCTCCAAGTCCTTCCCAGACTCCGTGTCCAAGCACGTTAACATGTCAGCGGGGTAATCGCTATTCAATGACCTGCCCTGTGCTCCTCCTGTCAATCATCAGACATAACCCTATTAGGACCGACCCACCATTACATGAGTGTCGCAAAGGACTACAACCCCTTGCACTGCTGTATCAGAGCTGCCCATCAGGGCTCCGGAAAAGCTCCATGTAAAGCAGCTGTCACTCAGCTTTCTAAGGTTCTCTGAATGCAGCGGCTAAGGGGGAGGTATTACTACATAATGCGGCAGGTTTGTACATCGGGGTTCTGGGAAAGTTGTGTGGCTGTGTAGCAGCAGTGAAAGACATGTAAGAGGTAACCCAGCTTTCCCAGACAGAACATATTACAAGTATAACACATGTGACTGCGGCCATGAACCATCCATGAGGATGGTAGCGCACCTCATCCCTTGTCACCCAGCAGCATACGGCCAAGTTGCTGGGAGTTGTAGTCTCACAACAGCTGTAGAGTCACAGGTTGTCATCATGGTCCTTATTCTAACCCCACTGGGCATCCAGGCCAAATCCCACCAGATTTTACCCCATTTAACTCCTGGCCTCTCAGGCTGGTGATGAAATGTTGTTTCTAGAATTCCCTCTTTTATGTGAAATCACATCCATTATCCTATAAATAAAATCCTCTTCAGTCATTTGAGAATGAAAAAAGAAGAGTCAGATTTTACCTGTGATGAGTCAAGTTTAGAGCTCATTTCAGACAGCCCTATCTTTTGGTTTATAGCACCTAAAAAGATGTTGCTGCTTCCATATAAAAGATAATAATCTCATCTTTCGGATCGCATCAGCTTGTGCTTCTGTGATTAACAAAACCGGAGATAAGGGCAGTGGGATATAGTTGAAAGTTTGAGCTGCAGGTAAAGATCCAATTCCCACTTATCTGTCTGTAGCTCAGGCTCTGTATCTCACAAAACTACAAGCCTGCAATCTGAAAGGAGAGGTTCTTATCTTTAATATGACACCAACATCATGTTTCTAGGTGCCATGGAACTGAAGATAGTGGTGTCTGAATTGACCCACTCCCTGCAACCACTGAAGTTGACTCATCTCAAGTAGATCTGACTCAATGGGGGTCATTTACTAAGGGCCCGATTTGCGTTTTCCCAACATGTTACCCGATTTGCGCAGATTTTCCCTGAATTGCCCCGGGTTTTTGGCGCACGCGATCTGATTGTGGCGCATCGGCATGCACGCGACGCAAATCTGGGGCGTGGTCGAACGAAAACCCAACGGATTCGGAGAAACCGCCGCATTTAAAAAAAAAAAAAAGTGTCGCTGGACACGCGCTTACCTTCACCAAGTATAGCATCGTGAACTCCAGCGAGCCTCGGGGGAACTTCAGCGCAGCAGCGACACCTGGTGGACGGCGGAGGAACTGCCTTAGTGAATCGCCGGTAGACCCGAATCCACCGCAGAGAACGCGCCACTGGATCGCGAATGGACCGGTTAAATAAATCTGCCCCATTGTGTTACATGATTATTTTTATGGTTAAATGGATGAGATTTCACATAAAAGATGAAATCCTGGAAAGGTTTTTTCATCCCTACCTAAGGGAGACTGAGAGATAATGGGGTAAAATCCCTCTTTTTTTTTTTTTCTGTTGGACCCCCCATGCCTTTTGGTCCTGTGATGGCCCCTTAGTCTCAGGACCTTTGGTGAAGTTTCTGCCGCACTATATATAAGCACCTGCCTGCATGCGATATATATGGGGCTTCTGTGTGAATATCGCCCTATATCAGCACACAGAAGGGTCCCATGCAGGCAGGTGCTAATACAGGACAGTATTCACACAGAACACCCCAAGAAACTCCACGCAGACATCTGCCTGCTTACAGTATATGAGGGACTGTAGTGTGAATACCGCCCTATATCACCATCTGTCTATATATTGGGACTTCTGTGTGAATACCACCCTATAACAGCACCTGTCTGTATGAACCAGATGGAGTGGTGGGCTGCCATGTGAGCCATCTCTGATCCTGTGCGCTTTCCTTCTCTCCCAGGACTGACAGACACAAAACGGTGACGACGAAGCAGAAGTTCTCCAATCTCCTGACGTCAGAATATTCCAGCGGACTCCCTGCCAGACCCAAGAAGATGAAGACGGGCAATAATGAGACATCCTGAGTGACAGAGAGAAAAAATAGAATTGTCTTATCATTTAGATCTGGGTTTTATTGCACAGTTTTATACATAAATGCAGTCAGTGGCTCTGTTCATCCTGAGCTTCCTGGTTCATAAACTGAATAACAGAACTACAGTGAAGATTGACACATCTCATTACTGTCCATGTAAAACGCACAATGCATTGGCTAGGTCTCCACGGAGCTTCAGTACTCAGAAAGGACATAATAGACATATATGACTGTACACAGAGCAAAAAATTATTTTTAATGGACAAAATTCTGTTATTAAACCAAAATTCTGATTATAGAGTTCTGATTTTTTTTTCTCCCATTTCTGCCTGAAAAATCTGAACACAAATTAACAATATGGAAGATTATGTTATGATGTCAAGTCAGCCGGGCAGTGTGATGTCAGTGCTTATAATGTCTATTGAGTGTGTACATTATGATGTCATCACCTATAATTAATGTGTACATTATGATGTCATCACCTATGAACTCTGCATTCTTTATAGTGTTCTGTCTTTAAGATGTCAGCATCTAAGATCTTTACTAATTTAGTACATACAGATCTTATGCCTCTGTATTGTGATGTCATGGTATATGGCAGCGATGTCATTAGTATTAGGGTGGTATATTTGGTCGGGCCTGTCCAGTCTATCCTCCATGCCTCTGTATTGTGATGTCATAGTATATGGCAGTGATGTCATTAGTATTATGGTGGTATATTTGGCAGGGGGTCTCCCTGTCCAGTCTATCCTCTGTTCCTCTGTATTGTGATGTAGCAGCCTGTGTAATCCTAGACCTGACTGTGGCCCCTCTCTGTGGGAGCCCTTTGTGGCGCGGCTGGGAGTCACTTCAGGCGTCTTCTCATTGTCTTCTCCCTGAGAGGATAAAAGAGGAGCGCTCATAAAGATGTCGCTGGGCAGAGGGGTTCCTGTGTCTCACGTTACCATCCATTGTTGTACATTTCACTGAGCCGGTGCCTCACAAGCAAAGACTATGATTGAAGGGAACCTCCCTAAGGATGGACAGCGTGAGACGTGTCCAACAACGTTGTACATAGTGAAATATCGTGTGTGTGAATTTAGTCAAACCTTTCTCTAACTCACACCACAGAAAACACTAGGCCTCAACCATATCAACAAGTAAAGCTGTGTCGCCTATGGTAACCAATCAGAGTTAAGCTTTCATTTTACCACAGCAATTTTAAAAATGGTAGCTGAGCTCTGATTGATATGAGCAAGAAGGCCTTGTGTGCTTGAACTTTGCCTCCATGTCACAGATTTGGTGACAGGTTCTGTTAGTGAATCTAAAGAACTGAACCTGTACCCCAAAACAACTTCATGAGTCAGGGAATGGCAGCCGTCATCTAAGTTCTTGCATCCAGGGCCCTATATATGTGCAACAGCGGGGACTACACTTCTGTTTTAGAAATTATGGAGTTCCCCTTTAAAATTTAAACTCTAATGTGTTTTTATTTGGAATTTTTAAATATTCCTTTAATTGTGGGAAGAGCATCTCCGAGGTGCGAGGGAAATTAAATATTGGTGGAATCTGTTTCCAGTGATTTCCATTTTGTCCCTGTAAATGTGCAACGAGCTGTGGGCGTCTTGCACCCTCCCCACCCCCCACAAGTCGTCTTTGATAGATTTTTAATATGATTTTAAGGAGTTTTGTTTGGCGTCTTTCTTATTCAATGAGATTAATTTCCACCACTTATCCCTGGGGTTTAAGTCGATCCATGTCGGGTTTTTTTTTCATGAAGCTGCAGTTTTTGTGTGCGGCTGCATATGTTGTGCGCCGGCTGCTGGATATAAACTTGTCTGTCAGTTCATTAACCCCCTGATCCGGGGGACAATCCTCTGCGGCGAGCATATCCATGGCAGAGGATTTAGCCCCGGCCCTTTCACATGCAAAACGCACAACGATCACAAAGGAGCCGCCTTATCGACTTCATTAGTTACTGCGCATTTCCCAAAAAAATACTATTAATCCCCACTAGTCCCATTAATATGAAAGAGGCCGGGGAAAAAGACCAACGCGGGGTTAATAGAATCAGCAAACAAGACGAAAAGGGGATAAAAAGTGGGAAAGTTGTGATGTGAGGGAGTGTGAAAGCCTGCGAAGTGTATTACAGAGCATGCTGCAGGTAAGGGGAAGCAGGGAAAAAGGGGTTTTTATGATTTTTTTTTAATTATTTTTTAAATTACTTTAAGTCAAAGAATATAATAAATAATTTTCTTAGATAAAATTCTTTGCACCCAGTGCGTTCACATGTGGCACCCTGACACATGCAACAAAACACAAGCGTCTTAAAAGTATACATTTTCATATTACTAAATGTTTGGCTACTTTGTAGGACGCCACGTGTGAACGCATCCAAGAGTTTAAAAAATTAGGAATTATGAGACTACCCCAAAGCCACATCTATTGTCATCAATGAAGCTACCAAGAAAGACCTAACAATCTCCCCGGAGCAAGCCCTTCTCTTATGGGAGTCATTCCTAAGGGAAGAGAAGACATGTTCTGCACATCTTCTAATGTCGACAAAATTAGCATTAACTAAAAAGAGAAGGAATCTCCCGATATTAATAAAGTTACCAACCAAATGAACACCACCTGTGCTTAGGAAAAATTCTGGCCCACCAGAAGACAAGATCCTCGAGCAAACAGTAAATGTTACCATCTATAACCGAATAAGGATTCACCAATCAATTACCCTTTGGAATGTGACCACAGCGAACCTCCCTTATTTGTTGTTGTTTTTGGTTCTTTCCTTCTCCCAAACCTTTCCCCAAGAAATTTGTAATGTATGAGTAATGTGCAGGTACTCTAATTAGGGTTAATTAGGCAATTAGATTTGCCTAATTAAACAGCTGTTAATACTTGTGTTTACAAGATGCAAATGTTAACACTTGTGTTAACGCATGTGTTAACATTGCATTAACACAGTGTTAACGGTTGAGTTTTGTAAACACAAGTGTTAACAGCTGTTTAAATAGGCAAATCTCTCTTCAGCTGTTGCAATGCATTTTTAAACGCAAAGTGTGACTGCACCCTTTTAGGGCGCGTTCACAAATTCCGCTAGCGTCACGTTCATAACGTGACACTATCGCACAGGGGGCAGGGCTCGGGCCAATCGCATATGCATTTCCCGGGAAACGCATGCGATTCGTGACCCGATCGCATGCGTTTCTCATGCCCCGAGCCCCTGTGCGCTAGCGTCGCGTTATGTACGCAACACCAGCGGAACGCGTGGACGCACCCTTAAGATTAAGAAGAGGCGCATAATTGCATTATTTCAGAAGGACTTTCACACCAGCGACTATAATAATGCCACTTTGTTCTAAGCAACTCTGTACCATTTAGACAATTTAGACAATTTAGAGGGTACACTGGGGCTGTAGCGCATCTTTGGCTATGAAACCATGTCATGTGATCCAAGATGGCGGCATATCACTGCTTCCATCACATCTAATGTAACTTATTACTAGCAAGAAATCAGAACATGAACACGCAACTTTAATCAGAGTTTTTGCAATCACATGGCAGGTGGCAGGTTATATCCGATAGGGATTATGTGTTATCTGTCTTGCATTGGGGGTCACCCCCAAACATCCTTCTACAATGGATCCCCCAATATCGGTCACACAGCGTTCTAGGACCTGTAGTGTATGTCTGGACAGCTCTAAGCTTGAATTTGGAATCCATTAAATGATTTCGTGATCCGCTGTGATTCTGTAATATTCCACTAACAACCTGATTATTATTACGGTACACGTTGAGACTGATATATGATGTCTCTGCTCTTCCAATCTATCACCCAGCTTTTCCTAAAACCAGCAATGTGCCCTCAATGTGCTGCCTTAAAGAAGGTCTTCGGCTCTAATTGTTTCCATTATTAAAGGGCAATAAAATGGAGGGGTTTAGAACATAAGTGTCTCATCTTTATTTCCCTTTAACAGTGACTGAGGATTCCTTTAAGGTGGTTGGGGAAAATCTGGGTGTCAAATGTGGCTGCCAAAATGGGACATCAAATGGGCACTGAGGTGACGGGGCAGTTCTTTCAAAAGTAAAAAGACTGGAGAACCCCAATAACTATCAGTGGTAACAAAAATGAGGCCAAAAAGTTGCAGGAGGAACTTAACCAACTTCAGGAGGACAATGAGGGGAAGGCGTCTTCAATGAGTTCTCCATTTACTCGCTGTAGCTCTTGACATGTCTGCAGGGGCTCGGGAGACTTTTGTTTGTGTCCTGAGACTGTCCTGCACATGTGAGAGGTCACTCCGACCTGCAGGGCTCATAGACAATGCTGCTGGCTGCTGCCCTTTATGTGCCAGGGAGGAGGGGGGTCACATGCATGTATTAGCAGGCTCCGCTGTCCATCTGTTGGCTGCCTGCACTGCTAGCCGCTTCCAGTCTGTCCTAGTCACCAGCTGCTGGCACACGGCTGTCACCCAGCCAGCCACACCTTAAAGGGACGGCAGCACCCATCCTGCAAAGTGACCATTTAAAGCAATTATACAGGAGTGGTCTGCATTAATAATTCATCCTGTTACTAATACAAGGGCCCCCAGGTGGGGTGAGGTCACCAGGGGTTAGAGGCGGCCATTGTCCCAACATACCAGCACTCAGTGGTGCATCTATGGCAACAAAGTGACTGGATATGATGAGAAGTAGAGGGGCCTATAAACATACAGAGCATTGGACTTATTACCAGGACACTGGTTCTGGTGCCATATTTGATCATTGTCAATGGAACAGTTCTGCTACTTTTACCTCTCATGACCAGAAACTTCTCACAAGTTTTGTCCCTGTTATATCCTGTTATATCCCATACATGTAACCTGCAGTGATACATTTGTGACAAATCCTCAGGACATAAGAGACTTGTGCTGCTGATGCCGTGTTCACCATTACCATTGCGTTTCCAGCATGATAGAAGCGCAATTTTAGCTCAGCGTGTGATTGGAGTTGGATCCTTTCAATTGCAATTCAAAACGCAATCCAAACTCCATGTCTAAACGCAGCCAAAGTATTGTCTATAAGGAACACTCAGCTGTAAGAAATATTAGGCCCGATGGCATATGTGTTTCCAGTAACCAGCTTGGCTTGCATTTAAACAATACAAGAAATTGGTTGGTGGTTACCGATTGCATGTGTTTCATGTATATGCGATCGGGCTGAGGCCCAAGGTGTTTGTAAATGCAACGCTAGCGCCATGTATGAACGCACCCTTAACATGTTAGTGCTCTCCTTCTCTGTCTGCCTCTGAATGGCAGCAGTACATTGGACCCTCGACTGTCAAGTGATCCGGTACATTCATCAGAGACCTGCATTGCCCAGAGGAGCTATCACATGGGCAGATAATGGACCAGGTCACATGACCCTACACCAGATGCCAATTTACTGCAAATACTGTAATAATTAAAAAGTAAACAAATGAAATAAAACTTGGATTCATCCAAAGTTGCAGGTAATCAGGGCAGGAAGGTGAGTGATCCACGGCTCCTGACATCTTATTATAAGCCCTCAATTATTATAATGTCTTATATTGTATCATTCATATTCCTGGGGCTAAGTTCCCATTACTGTCAGAATTTCCATTATTCATCTCCATCAAAAAAAGAAAACACGGAACATTTATTATGTCAAATCTGCCATCTATAACTCATGTCTGTCTCTCTATTCCTCCCCAATGAGTGATTGTGAGCCCCCAGTTGTATGTATCTAGAAAGTACAAAAGTCTAGAGCAGTACAGCAGTACATATAAGGTTCCACGGACGCACTTTTGTTGTTTTTTTCCTGCGTTTTCGGGGATTGCGCGGCTGTGACAGGTATTTAACGGGATTGTGTTGCACGTGATCGGATTAACATTCAAATTGTGTTGCAAGATCAGACACTTACATGCACCAGGAAGAAGAAGGTGAACTCCGGGGACCTGAGCGGGGAAGCGACACATACAGGATATCGGGTGCACGATCTTAGTGAATCGCACAGTGCATTATACACGGACAATGCACTTTCTGTGGACTCCTCCGGACGGGTAAGTAAATGTCCTCCATAGAGTTGGCTGCTGCACCTAATCCTAAGAAATGGCAGCACTACAAAGTTCAGAGTGAAAAATGGCCAAAGTTTTGCACGTTGCACTTTAATATGGAATAAAGGATCAGCATTTTTCACTCTTTGTTGTGCTATTTCTTTAAAATGTATCATTTATCTATAATCTCATCTATTTCTCTCTCTCTATTAGTATATATACACTCACCGGCCACTTTATTAGGTACACCATGCTAGTAACGGGTTGGACCCCCTTTTGCCTTCCGAACTGCCTCAATTCTTCGTGGCATAGATACAACAAGGTGCTGGAAGCTTCCTCAGAGATTTTGGTCCATATTGACATGATGGCATCACACAGTTGCCGCAGATTTGTCGGCTGCACATCCATGATGCGAATCTCCCGTTCCACCACATCCCAAAGATGTACCATTGGATTGATATCCTATTAACTGTGGAGGCCATTTGTGTCCAGTGACCTCATTGTCATGTTCAAGAAACCAGTCTGAGATGATTCCAGCTTTATGACATGGCGCATTATCCTGCTGAAAGTAGCCATCAGATGTTACAGGGTACATTGTGCTCATAAAGGGATGGACATGGTCAGCAACAATACTCAGGTAGGCTGTGGCGTTGTACCAAGGGGCCCAAAGAGTGCCAAGAAAATATTCCCCACACCATGACACCACCAGCCTGAACCGTTGATACAAGGCAGGATGGATCCATGCTTTCATGTTGTTGACGCCAAATTCTGACCCTACCATCCGAATGTCGCAGCAGAAATCGAGACTCATCAGACCAGTTCAGGCAACGTTTTTCCAATCTTCTACTGTCCAATTTCGATGAGCTTGTGCAAATTGTAGCCTCAGTTTCCTGTTCTTAGCTGAAAGGAGTGGCACCCGGTGTGGTCTTCTGCTGCTGTAGCCCATCTGCCTCAAAGTTGGACGTACTGTGCGTTCAGAGATGCTCTTCTGCCTACCTTGGTTGTAACGGTGCCTTTCTATCAGCTCGAACCAGTCTGCCCATTCTCCTCTGACCTCTGGCATCAACAAGGCATTTCCACCCACAGAACTGCCACTCACTGGATGTTTTTTCTTTTTCGGACCATCTGTAAACCCTAGAGATGGTTGTGCGTGAAAATCCCAGTAGATCAGCAGTTTCTGAAATACTCAGACCAGCCCTTCTGGCACCAACAACCATGCCACGTTCAAAGGCACCAAATCACCTTTCTTCCCCATACTGATGCTCGGGAGAACTGCAGGAGATTGTCTTGACCATGTCTACATGCCTAAATGCCGCCATGTGATTGGCAGATTAGAAATTAAGTGTTAACGAGCAGTTGGACAGGTGTACCTAATAAAGTGGCCGGTGAGTGTATATATATATAGAGAGAGATTTCTGTCTATCTATATCTATTTATCTATCCAAAGAAACCTGATAAAATAACGGATTGAAAAAAGCTGATACTGTTTCTAACTATCCGTCTCCCATTGACTTTAATGATAAAATGATAACATCCGATATCCGTCTCCCCCAAGGGGATTTTCTTTTGTTTGTCAGAAAGTGTTTGGTGAACTGTTACTGCCAGAACAACACTCATTGTATATTTATTGTTCTTTTACTTGTATTTGAAATCCAAATGAAATGTTTAAAAAATAATAATAATAAATTAAAACCGCCACTAGCATAGCAGAGGAATTCCTAACTGATGGTAACAGTTTACATAAAATTTTACACTGACGTCAACGGGATTTTTAACTGATATTTTAAACTTTAGTTCTTCTTTACTTTAATTAACAGAGGCTTGAACGGTAGTGTGACCGGAGAGTTACAGGGGGGATCAAAAGGGAAGTAAAAGTTATACATAACCTTCCAGGGAGCAGGGTGAGAGAGTAATAGATTGTATCCCCCCCTGTACAGTCTCCTCTCCCCGGGATGTAATGGCTGATAGCAGAGAGTAATAGATTGTATCCCCCCTGTACAGTCTCCTCTCCCCGGGATGTAATGGCTGATAACAGAGAGTTATAGTTTGTATCCCCCCTGTACAGTCTCCTCTCCCCGGGATGTAATGGCTGATAACAGAGAGTAATAGATTGTATCCCCCCCTGTACAGTCTCCTCTCCCCGGGATGTAATGGCTGATAACAGAGAGTAATAGATTGTATCCCCCTGTACAGTCTCCTCTCCCCGGGATGTAATGGCTGATAACAGAGAGTAATAGATTGTATTCCCCCCTGTACAATCTCTTCTCCCCGGGATGTAATGGCTGATAACAGAGAGTAATAGATTGTATCCCCCTGTACAGTCTCCTCTCCCCGGGGTGTAATGGCTGATAACAGAGAGTAATAGATTGTATCCCCCCCTGTACAGTCTCCTCTCCCCAGGATGTAATGGCTGATAACAGAGAGTAATAGATTGTATCCCCCTGTACAGTCTCCTCTCCCCGGGATGTAATGGCTGATAACAGAGAGTAATAGTTTGTATCCCCCTGTACAGTCTCCTCTCCCCGGGATGTAATGGCTGATAACAGAGAGTAATAGATTGTATCCCCCCCCCCCTGTACAGTCTCCTCTCCCCGGGATGTAATGGCTGATAACAGAGAGTAATAGATTGTATCCCCCCTGTACAGTCTCCTCTCCCCGGGATGTAATGGCTGATAACAGAGAGTTATAGTTTGTATCCCCCCCTGTACAGTCTCCTCTCCCCGGGATGTAATGGCTGATAACAGAGAGTAATAGATTGTATCCCCCCCTGTACAGTCTCCTCTCCCCGGGATGTAATGGCTGATAACAGAGAGTAATAGATTGTATCCCCCCTGTACAGTCTCCTCTCCCCGGGATGTAATGGCTGATAACAGAGAGTAATAGATTGTATCCCCCCTGTACAGTCTCCTCTCCCCGGGGTGTAATGGCTGATAACAGAGAGTAATAGATTGTATCCCCCCCCTGTACAGTCTCCTCTCCCCGGGATGTAATGGCTGATAACAGAGAGTAATAGATTGTATCCCCCCTGTACAGTCTCCTCTCCCCGGGATGTAATGGCTGATAACAGAGAGTTATAGTTTGTATCCCCCCTGTACAGTCTCCTCTCCCCGGGATGTAATGGCTGATAACAGAGAGTAATAGATTGTATCCCCCCCTGTACAGTCTCCTCTCCCCGGGATGTAATGGCTGATAACAGAGAGTAATAGATTGTATCCCCCCTGTACAGTCTCCTCTCCCCGGGATGTAATGGCTGATAACAGAGAGTAATAGATTGTATCCCCCCTGTACAGTCTCCTCTCCCCGGGGTGTAATGGCTGATAACAGAGAGTAATAGATTGTATCCCCCCCCCCCCCCTGTACAGTCTCCTCTCCCCGGGATGTAATGGCTGATAACAGAGAGTAATAGATTGTATCCCCCCTGTACAGTCTCCTCTCCCCGGGATGTAATGGCTGATAACAGAGAGTAATAGATTGTATCCCCCCCCCTGTACAGTCTCCTCTCCCCGGGATGTAATGGCTGATAACAAGGAGTAATAGATTGTATCCCCCCTGTACAGTCTCCTCTCCCCGGGATGTAATGGCTGATAACAGAGAGTTATAGTTTGTATCCCCCCCTGTACAGTCTCCTCTCCCCGGGGTGTAATGGCTGATAACAGAGAGTAATAGATTGTATCCCCCCCTGTACAGTCCCCTCTCCCCGGGGTGTAACGGCTGATAACAGAGAGTAATAGATTGTATCCCCCCCTGTACAGTCTCCTCTCCCCGGGGTGTAATGGCTGATAACAGAGAGTAATAGATTGTATCCCCCCCTGTACAGTCTCCTCTCCCCAGGATGTAATGGCTGATACCAGAGAGTAATAGATTGTATCCCCCCTGTACAGTCTCCTCTCCCCGGGATGTAATGGCTGATAACAGAGAGTAATAGATTGTATCCCCCTGTACAGTCTCCTCTCCCCGGGATGTAATGGCTGATAACAGAGAGTAATAGATTGTATCCCCCCTGTACAGTCTCCTCTCCCCGGGGTCTAATGGCTGATAACAGAGAGTAATAGATTGTATCCCCCCCTGTACAGTCTCCTGTCCCCAGGGTGTAATGGCTGATAACAGAGAGTAATAGATTGTATCCCCCTGTACAGTCTCCTCTCCCCGGGATGTAATGGCTGATAACAGAGAGTAATAGATTGTATCCCCCCCTGTACAGTCTCCTCTCCCCGGGATGTAATGGCTGATAACAGAGAGTAATAGATTGTATCCCCCCTGTACAGTCTCCTCTCCCCGGGATGTAATGGCTGATAACAGAGAGTTATAGTTTGTATCCCCCCCTGTACAGTCTCCTCTCCCCGGGGTGTAATGGCTGATAACAGAGAGTAATAGATTGTATCCCCCCCTGTACAGTCCCCTCTCCCCGGGGTGTAACGGCTGATAACAGAGAGTAATAGATTGTATCCCCCCCTGTACAGTCTCCTCTCCCCGGGATGTAATGGCTGATACCAGAGAGTAATAGATTGTATCCCCCCTGTACAGTCTCCTCTCCCCGGGATGTAATGGCTGATAACAGAGAGTAATAGATTGTATCCCCCTGTACAGTCTCCTCTCCCCGGGATGTAATGGCTGATAACAGAGAGTAATAGATTGTATCCCCCCTGTACAGTCTCCTCTCCCCAGGGTCTAATGGCTGATAACAGAGAGTAATAGATTGTATCCCCCCCTGTACAGTCTCCTGTCCCCAGGATGTAATGGCTGATAACAGAGAGTAATAGATTGTATCCCCCTGTACAGTCTCCTCTCCCCGGGATGTAATGGCTGATAACAGAGAGTAATAGATTGTATCCCCCCCTGTACAGTCTCCTCTCCCCGGGATGTAATGGCTGATAACAGAGAGTAATAGATTGTATCCCCCCCTGTACAGTCTCCTCTCCCCGGTGTGTAATGGCTGATAACAGAGAGTAATAGATTGTATCCCCCCCTGTACAGTCTCCTCTCCCCGGGGTGTAATGGCTGATAACAGAGAGTAATAGATTGTATCCCCCTGTACAGTCTCCTCTCCCCGGGATGTAATGGCTGATAACAGAGAGAAATAGATTGTATCCCCCTGTACAGTCTCCTCTCCCCGGGATGTAATGGCTGATAACACAGAGTAATAGATTGTATCCCCCTGTACAGTCTCCTCTCCCCGGGGTGTAATGGCTGATAACAGAGAGTAATAGATTGTATCCCCCTGTACAGTCTCCTCTCCCCGGGATGTAATGGCTGATAACAGAGAGTAATAGATTGTATCCCCCCTGTACAGTCTCCTCTCCCCGGGATGTAATGGCTGATAACAGAGAGTTATAGTTTGTATCCCCCCCTGTACAGTCTCCTCTCCCCGGGGTGTAATGGCTGATAACAGAGAGTAATAGATTGTATCCCCCTGTACAGTCTCCTCTCCCCGGGATGTAATGGCTGATAACAGAGAGTAATAGATTGTATCCCCCCTGTACAGTCTCCTCTCCCCGGGATGTAATGGCTGATAACAGAGAGTTATAGTTTGTATCCCCCCCTGTACAGTCTCCTCTCCCCGGGGTGTAATGGCTGATAACAGAGAGTAATAGATTGTATCCCCCCCTGTACAGTCCCCTCTCCCCGGGGTGTAACGGCTGATAACAGAGAGTAATAGATTGTATCCCCCCCTGTACAGTCTCCTCTCCCCGGGATGTAATGGCTGATACCAGAGAGTAATAGATTGTATCCCCCCTGTACAGTCTCCTCTCCCCGGGATGTAATGGCTGATAACAGAGAGTAATAGATTGTATCCCCCTGTACAGTCTCCTCTCCCCGGGATGTAATGGCTGATAACAGAGAGTAATAGATTGTATCCCCCCTGTACAGTCTCCTCTCCCCAGGGTCTAATGGCTGATAACAGAGAGTAATAGATTGTATCCCCCCCTGTACAGTCTCCTGTCCCCAGGATGTAATGGCTGATAACAGAGAGTAATAGATTGTATCCCCCTGTACAGTCTCCTCTCCCCGGGATGTAATGGCTGATAACAGAGAGTAATAGATTGTATCCCCCCCTGTACAGTCTCCTCTCCCCGGGATGTAATGGCTGATAACAGAGAGTAATAGATTGTATCCCCCCCTGTACAGTCTCCTCTCCCCGGTGTGTAATGGCTGATAACAGAGAGTAATAGATTGTATCCCCCCCTGTACAGTCTCCTCTCCCCGGGGTGTAATGGCTGATAACAGAGAGTAATAGATTGTATCCCCCTGTACAGTCTCCTCTCCCCGGGATGTAATGGCTGATAACAGAGAGAAATAGATTGTATCCCCCTGTACAGTCTCCTCTCCCCGGGATGTAATGGCTGATAACACAGAGTAATAGATTGTATCCCCCTGTACAGTCTCCTCTCCCCGGGGTGTAATGGCTGATAACAGAGAGTAATAGATTGTATCCCCCTGTACAGTCTCCTCTCCCCGGGATGTAATGGCTGATAACAGAGAGTAATAGATTGTATCCCCCCCCTGTACAGTCTCCTCTCCCCGGGATGTAATGGCTGATAACAGAGAGTAATAGATTGTATCCCCCCTGTACAGTCTCCTCTCCCCGGGATGTAATGGCTGATAACAGAGAGTAATAGATTGTATCCCCCCCTGTACAGTCTCCTCTCCCCGGGATGTAATGGCTGATAACAGAGAGTAATAGATTGTATCCCCCCTGTACAGTCTCCTCTCCCCGGGATGTAATGGCTGATAACAGAGAGAAATAGATTGTATCCCCCTGTACAGTCTCCTCTCCCCGGGATGTAATGGCTGATAACACAGAGTAATAGATTGTATCCCCCCTGTACAGTCTCCTCTCCCCGGGGTGTAATGGCTGATAACAGAGAGTAATAGATTGTATCCCCCTGTACAGTCTCCTCTCCCCGGGGTGTAATGGCTGATAACAGAGAGTAATAGATTGTATCCCCCTGTACAGTCTCCTCTCCCCGGTGTGAATTGGCTGATAACAGAGAGATACGATGGACCGTTTGCGTTTCTTGCTGGGACTTTTTCTTTGTGTAGCTACAGATTTTATTGTGGATGATCTATGGCCCGTGTTTACAGTTTGGGGTCAGCCATTACTACGAGGGGAGAAATTGCTCTGCGTTTCTTGTGACAAGAATGTGTTTTCACGGTAATAAGATCTGTGAGACTTGTCAAGATGTCCACAGAAGTAAATCTTATGAAGTAGTATCATGTCTGTCACATAAGTGAGGCCTTGTGGATGGCGGCCATTGATAATCACATGTGTAGTAATACATGAGATGTTTGTGTAGTATGGGTTTCTAACATGGTGTCTCCATGTTGCTCAAATTTCAGGCCTTTCTCTGGTGCGCAGGCCTTGTGTTTACCACATTATGTGTGAAAATACCAATACATCTCGGAGCATGTTCACACACAGCAGTACTTTGCCGCATGTGTATTTTTTTTACCACAGATCTCTCATATACATTACTGATATAAAATGGCAGACGTCTCTGACTGGCCAATCACATTGTGTATTATTATAAACTGGTTGTGGTGACAGAAACAACATCCAAAACTGGACTCCAACAAAATGGCGCCCGCGCTCATTTCTTTCAAGTGAATGACAACGCGCGATGTTCCTTGTGAATGATGTTTACTGATTTTGTTTTTTTTATGGCATTTTAATATTTCCCATAAAGTCATTGAACAGAGAATAAATAAGATGGATGATGACATTCAGGTCCACGGGGCCCTAGAAAATACATGTACACATCAGTCTGGAGAGAAGCCAACGCTGTTAACCTCTGCCATGCCACAGGACAGGACAATCCGCTTTATAGAGGTCATCGTGGACCCCCCCACATGTTCAGACTCATAAGCTGTGCCTCAAAGATGGCTGCTACAGGCCTCAAAATGGGCGCCAAACTATTCAATTTCCACACAAATTGACAATGGTTCCTCAGGAAACTTTTACAAAAAATGTCTATTCCTACAATTACAGATTTTTTTCCTGTCACGCCTGAACTGAACAAGTGACTGTGGCACATAAGAGGTTAAGTCAAGTTAGTTTCCCATTATTTCACTTTCTTTGCTCGGAAAATCATATTCAATGGCGTCATTTTCATTTTTTATAAATAGTTCGATGGAGGGGGGGCACGTAATATACAAAGGGTCTATGTACAGGCAGAAGACCACCAATCCTTATTTCTCAGAAATAAAATCACTCAAATCCAGAATTCTCACAGTTTCCCAAGAACATGAGGCCAGAGGTACAAGGGGGATTTTGTTTTTAGGCCTTATAATATGAGGTGATACAAGGAGCTTAGGACCTGCAGATGTAGGACCTGTGGATCCTTGCATCTCACCATTAGCTCAGAATCAGGGACATGTCTATGGATACAGGGATAGCAGCAACGTAAAAGGCAGGAAATAAATATGTGGGATCCTCAGGGGCGGGGCTAACAGGTAGAGAGATCTCATTGGCTAGTTCTATCACCATTAGCACAGGCTAGTCATGCCATAGCCTTGGCCTTCTCCATGTTCCTATAGGTTGTTTCATCTTTAGTCACAGTGAATTTTTGGCCTCAGGAAGAATTGGAATAATAATTTTTGTGGATATTTCCAAGACAATTGGTGATTTTTTTTCGGAGCCACTTAACCCTCTCCCTCCCAATTAATTAAAAACGTTTGTTCAGAATTCTAATTAATCTATATATAAATACTCCGTGGAAAGTGATGCAGGAGTTGACCCTCCGGCTGATATTTCTGTATTTTTGGGTCATTTTTTTTTTAGTTTTTTTTTTTTAATTTTCTTCCATCATGCTAAGACCAGATGATGACGTCATAATAAATAATTCCTGGAAAATTTCCAGTTTCTGAGAAATAAGTTATGAATAAGTTGAACCATATTACAATAGTTTTTGTGTCTTTAGTCTTCTTGTAGTTTTTGAAGTCTCCTCAGAAGGTCACTTTTTTTTTTTCAGTTTTTTTTTGTAGGGCTGCTCCGCTGACAGTCCGTATATATACAGCCCCATCGCTGATGAGGTCACCCGTTCTCCGGTGCGGTGGTGAAGTCTATGACGTTGGCACCTGGTTGAGTTTCTGTAGGCCCCTTCACCGCGGTTGTGCCGCCCTGGGGAGGACGCCGCTCAGCGGGGGCAGGGCAGGGGGCGGCTCAGCGCCACCTTGAAGTCCGTGAATAAGGATCCTGGGGACCAGAGGTCTCTGTAAAGTCGGGGGAGGTGCGGTGGGACCTCTGTAGAGGTAAAGTGCGGCCCCGGGGTCCAGGTTGGACACAAGGCTTTGTGGGTAGAAATACGGAGAAGGAAACATTCTCTGTAGAGCCGAGTAATTTCCCGCTTCCGCCAGTAACTCCAGCCCCACCGCCGTCTGTCGCTTCCACTTTGTCCTGCGTGAGAAAGAAAATCAATAATCAGAAACCTTTACATTTTAGATTTTTTTTTTTTTTTTGTTTATTTATAGGTTTGGCCCATACAGTAAAAGGGGCGTGGCCGTGACTACTACTTTTTCACAACTATAACAGTTATTTAAAGGGGAATTATCGCTTTGATTTTGGGACAGGAATTCATATGGCAGTGACCTGATTAGAGTGGGTGGTTGATATTGTTTGGGTGGAGTCGCCCTTTAAGGGTGTTTTGTCCATAAAGTTGTGCTGTAAGTGTCCAAACCCTGTTCTAGATCACTAATAGGTCTGGCAGTGCATGATGGGATTCACACATTGTATTTCCATCGCAGTCATTATATTAAAGTCGTGTGAGGCATAAAATATACGGGAGAGCAGAAATATGGGAATAGACGCCAGATCTTTCAGTATTGACTATTATGTGGTCCAGTGGGTTCAGTTATGGGGTGTGGGTATGTGTATTATGGGATCCAGTGGGTTCAGTTACGGGGTGTGGGTATGTGTATTATGGGATCCAGTGGGATCAGTTATGGGGTGTGGGTATGAGTATTATGGGATCCAGTGGGTTCAGTTACGGGGTGTGGGTATGTGTATTATGGGGTCCAGTGGGTTCAGTTACGGGGTGTGGGTATGTGTATTATGGGGTCCAGTGGGTTCAGTTATGGGGTGTGGGTATGTGTATTATGGGGTCCAGTGGGTTCAGTTACGGGGTGTGGGTATGTGTATTATGTGGTCCAGTGGGTTCAGTTATGGGGTGTGGGTATGTGTATTATGGGATCCAGTGGGTTCAGTTACGGGGTGTGGGTATGTGTATTATGGGATCCAGTGGGATCAGTTATGGGGTGTGGGTATGAGTATTATGGGATCCAGTGGGTTCAGTTACGGGGTGTGGGTATGTGTATTATGGGGTCCAGTGGGTTCAGTTACGGGGTGTGGGTATGTGTATTATGGGGTCCAGTGGGTTCAGTTATGGGGTGTGGGTATGTGTATTATGGGGTCCAGTGGGTTCAGTTACGGGGTGTGGGTATGTGTATTATGGGATCCAGTGGGTTCAGTTACGGGGTGTGGGTATGTGTATTATGGGATCCAGTGGGTTCAGTTACGGGGTGTGACATTTATGTATCTTGTTGTTGGGTTTTTTTTCTACGTTTTCGAGATTTTTGAGCAGATTGTGTGACCCATGTTCCCAAATCATCCGGAGCTCCAGGGACTACGAGGGAGCGCTCACACACAGGATTTATTACAGAGATTTTTACAGGTCACTGGTAGAGCGCCATCCACACCAAGAGGAGCGGTCTATGGCGGAGGAGATTTCTGCCATCAATCCGCTGTGTATGAATAAGCCCCTACACCCATGTGATAACAGGGAAGACGGGAAAATGTTTTCCTAATTTTATATATTTTTTTTTTTTTTAAGGATTGATGTTTTGGAATGATTTTTGAGAATATTTAGAAATTATTAGATAATAAATAAAAACTTTATCAGCAATTACAAGCAATTAAATTAGTTTCTTGACTAACTATCTACCAAATCGCTCTATTAGTTTTTCCTTCCCAAGAAGAAATTATACTTTCAGAGAGAACGAAATTGAGCGAAATAAAAGGAAAGAAAAATGCAAATCAAACATCGAAAATTCTGCACAAATCTAAAAAAAATTAAAGAAAAGTAAAAAAAAAAAAAAAAAGTAAATCAAACAATGTAAAATTCTGTCTAAGAAATGTAGTGAGCAGAGGATGTGTATAAATATTCGTGTTCCTGCGCCGGTGCGATCCCCCCAGGACACGTCGCCTGGAATGTCAGAATCTATTGTACATATTCTATAATAATTCAATTTCATCTGCCGCGAAGCCAAACGCAACTTTGTCT
Source organism: Engystomops pustulosus (assembly GCF_040894005.1). Taxonomy (NCBI): domain Eukaryota; kingdom Metazoa; phylum Chordata; class Amphibia; order Anura; family Leptodactylidae; genus Engystomops; species Engystomops pustulosus. The sequence goes on from NC_092419.1 coordinate 108,925,212, forward strand.
CAGCCACAACCAAAGCCCCCCCCCCACCCCAAAAAAAATCATCCCACTTCCGTGTCTAAATTATTCATATTTCATAATTATAATAATTGTGTAATTACTGAAACAGACGCTTAATTATTGATGCCCAAAGTAGAAAATCGTTAATGTATTATTTATGTGTCAATGTGTTATATACCGCAAATTACTGGCGCCAATCACAGGGAGATGTAAACAAACACGCGGGAAAGTCACCAGCACCAGAAGGGTTTGTAACTTTTTAGTTGAACTTTTTACACATTTTATCATTTAAAAAAAATATATATAAAAATTAGAAATTGCAGTAAAATTTAAAAAAAAGAAGTTGAGAAAACTACAAATATTGAAGCAAAGTGAAGCAAAAAATAAATGTTGCAATCCTACAATATAAAATATAATAAAGATAGGATTTTAAGTTCAAATTATAAATATTTACATCATTTGAAAATTCAATTCTAAAATTAAATGTCAAATAAAAAATGACATAAAATATTAAAAAAAATAAATAAATCTGATTTTAGAAGATATAACAAATCATAAAACTAATTAATAGATTTCCCATTTTTACCTTTTTTTTTTTTTTCAAAATTTTTTTTCCCTCATTTAATCATAGGAATATATTCATCCTTCTGACATTAGATTTATGTATAATCATTCCAATTATTTATTTACTTTATATTATTATTATTATTATTTATTATTATTATTATTATTATTATTATTATTATTATTATTATGTCTGTTAATTATAGCTTAGGGCACAATGAATTATAGATATATTTCAAATTATTATTATTATTATTATTGTTGTTATGGTTATTGTTATTATTATTATTTATGTCTGTCAAATATATATATAATGTTGTTGCTGTTATTACTTTCAGCTTTAAACAAATACTGTTAAGTGCTCAGTCCTACAAAAAGTTACTTCTTCATGGGATGAAGAGAAGACTATGACATTTTAGGAGGGGGGGATATTAATTAAATTGCAAAAAAAAAACAAGTTTATTTAATTAAAAAAAAAAATATGTACAATTTTTCATCAGTTTTTCAGTAATATGAATCTTGGATCTTGTGCAGTGGGGCTGTGAACAAATATGATTTCTTCTGTCATAAATCATGAAGCTATAACCTGAGCAGAGAAAGCTCCAACAATCTGTCATCTCCCGTCCTAATTATTATAAAGGATGGTGTGACCTCACAGCTGTACACATACATATATATGTATATATATAGGGGGTACTGATATCGGGAGGGTCATATTGTGTGTTGCTTTGAGATACAATGTTGCACATTATAACAGTGAGAATGTTACAGTCTAGAAGTAATAACATATAATATTATATCTGTATACAACTATATATAATATTTCTGTATACACTGATATATAATCTTTCTGTATACACTGATATATAATATTTCTGTATACACTGATTATATATAACTCTGTATACAACGATATATAATCTTTCTGTATACACTGATTATATATAACTCTGTATACACTGATATATAATATTTCTGTATACACTGATGATATATAATATTTCTGTATACACTGATATATAATATTTCTGTATACACTGATTATATATAACTCTGTATACAACGATATATAATCTTTCTGTATACACTGATTATATATAACTCTGTATACAACGATATATAATCTTTCTGTATACACTGATTATATATAACTCTGTATACACTGATATATAATATTTCTGTATACACTGATGATATATAATATTTCTGTATACACTGATATATAATATTTCTGTATACACTGATTATATATAACTCTGTATACAACGATATATAATCTTTCTGTATACACTGATTATATATAACTCTGTATACACTGATATATAATATTTCTGTATACACTGATTATATATAACTCTGTATACACTGATATATAATATTTCTGTATACACTGATTATATATAACTCTGTATACACTGATATATAATATTTCTGTATACACTGATTATATATAACTCTGTATACACTGATATAATATTTCTGTATACACTGATTATATATAACTCTGTATACACTGATATATAATATTTCTGTATACACTGATTATATATAACTCTGTATACACTGATATATAATTTTTCTGTATACACTGATATATAATATTTCTGTATACACTGATGATATATAATATTTCTGTATACACTGATATATAATATTTCTGTATACACTGATTATATATAACTCTGTATACACTGATATATAATATTTCTGTATATACTGATTATATATAACTCTGTATACACTGATATATAATATTTCTGTATACACTGATGATATATAATTCTGTGCTCTTCTACCTGTATATAGTAATCCGTTTTTTCCATTCTGGTAAACTTTTTGCCATTATTGGCGCTTGTCTGTTTTCGGATATATTTTTTGGGCTATTTAGATATAGATGGGGGTAACCCTTACTCTCTTATATATAAGAGGCAACACTAATTATAGTAATGGTGTAGTCTGCACACAGCTCTGATAAAAAAGAGCTCTGATATGACCTAGGAAGCTCTAATATAGGGAGCTCTGATATAGTGAGTTCTGATATGATATAAGGGGCTCTGATATGATATAGGGAGCTCGAATATAGGGAGCTCTGATATGATATAAAGGGCTCTGATATGATATAGGGAGCTCTGATATAGGGAGTTCTGATATGACATAGGGAGCTCTGACATAGGGAGCTCTAATATACAGAGCTCTGATATGATATATGGAGTTATGATATGACATACGGAGCTCTGATATGACATAGGGACCACTAATATGATATAGGGACCACTGATATGACATACGGAGTTCTGATATCACATAGGGACCACTGATATGACTCTCTGATATAGGGAGCTCGAATATAGGGAGTTCTGATATGACATAGGGAGCTCTGATATAGGGAGCTCTAATATACAGAGCTCTGATATGACATACGGAGTTCTGATATGATATAGGGACCACTGATATGATATAGGGACCACTGATATGACATACGGAGTTCTGATATGATATAAGGGGCTCTGATATGATATAGGGACCACTGATATGATATAGGGACCACTGATATGACATAGGGAGCTCTGATATGACATAAGGGGCTCTGATATGATATAGGGACCACTGATATGACATAGGGAGCTCTGATATGACATAGGGAGCTCTGATATGATATAGGGAGCTCTGATATGACATAAGGAGCTCTGATATGATATAGGGACCACTGATATGACATAGGGAGCTCTGGTTTACATCCTGACGCCGATGCTTCCTATTGTTTGCACTACCCTGCGTTGTCGGGACTGTATACACTTTGCGGTTTGCACTGACCTGCGGTTCTGGTACCAGGTCTTGACCTGGGTGTCGGTGAGGTTGAGGGAGGCCGCCAGCTCCATCCTGTCCTGGACACTCAGGTATTTTTGCCTCTCGAAGCTGCGCTCCAGCTGCGCCAACTGGTGGTCGGTGAAGGCGGTGCGGGCCTTGCGGGGCTTCTTCAGCCGGACTGGGGGGCTATCCCTCGAGCTGGAGATCTCCCCCTCCTCTTTTACTGCAAACATCAATGAGATAATAATTGTTAGAATAATGACATCATAATTTGTAGCTAATACCCATTATAATCGCTGCCACACTTAATAGAAACGTCACAGATCATCATTATAATCCGATCTTTATCAGTCTTAAGTCATCGTTTAGAGTTATACATTATTCCACACAGATCATAAAACAAATCGCATGTAATAAATCAGATTATAATAATCCCCCTGTACATTTATAAAGCACAGATTATTAAGGATGGGTTGTTATAATCCGGTATAACACTTGTAAAGCAGAGGATTATTATCATTTCCACATTACACACTAAAGCACAGATCATATATAACGAGATGGTTATAATCTCTTACACTTTTACATTATAATCGGTGCATATAATTTATAATACGTGTAATCTGTAGCAGGGGGCTAAAATAACTGAACATGTGACTATTATAATCTGTACATTATATTGCACAAGGTTATAATAGTCACATGTTAAATTATAATAGATTACATGGTGGGCAGGTTATACATTATATGCACCGATTATTATGTAAAGTACAGGAGCTACATGGTAAGACATTATATGCAATTTATTGTTATAATCTATCGGTTGTAATGCGGGAAATAATATAGATAACATAACCCCATTTTATAACAGGCGTTATTATACATACACATTTCAATAGTCATATGTTAGATTATAGTAATCTATACATAAATATTATAATAGTTGTGTGCTGCACAGTGATATAAAGTAATAACTCTGCGCTATACACTATATAATGTACAGATTATAATGGGGTGAATATGCTTGTTCACCGATTATGATACAAAGTGCTGGAGACACATTACATATAAAGTGCAGGGCATAAGAATATCTCTGCCCGGGGGTCTCCTGGACCCCTCATATCACACTGTCACTGCAGTCCCATAATAATTAATAAATAAGAGTTGTAGAAAAACTCAGCTCTGCTATGCTATAGGACTTATCGCAGAGGTGTGAACATGTGTATAGTGACATAATAATAATATCTATAGAAGAATATATACAGTGCACTGCACACTCTGCCAGGACAAATTAAATTAAATATCCAGAGAAAAAAAAAACAATATTCGTTTATATATAAAAAAAATTATCAAAATGTCTACAATAATATTTAATCTGAATGTACAGAAGTTGTCGGGTAACCTCATCCCGAGCCGCCTCCCATCTCATCATCTACATGATCACTGCCTGTCCTGATACATCTCATCCATCTCTGAGATGTGATCACATCTATCTATCTATCTATCTATCTATCTATCTATCTATCTCCTATCTATCTATCTTCTATCTATCTATCTATCTATCTATCTATCTATCTATCTATCTCCTATCTATCTCCTATCTATCTATCTATCTATCTATCTATCTATCTATCTATCTATCTATCTCCTATCTATCTATCTATCTATCTATCTATCTCCTATCTATCTATCTATCTCCTATCTATCTATCTATCTATCTATCTATCTATCTATCTATCTCCTATCTATCTATCTATCTATCTATCTATCTCCCTATCTATCTCCTTTCTATCTATGTATCTATCTATCTATGTATCTATCTATCTATCTATCTATCTATCTATCTATCTATCTATCTATCTATCTCCTATCTATATCTCTCTATATAATTATCTATCTATCTATCTCCTATCTATCATCTATCTATCTATCTATCTATCTATCTATCTATCTATCTATCTATCTATCTCTATATAATTATCTATCTATCTATCTATCTATCTAATTATCTATATCACATCTATATCTATCTTTATAATTATCTATCTATATCTATTTATGCAACATTTATTTCTTTTTATATCTATGTAATAACATATTGTAGATCAGTATATACAGCTGCCTTTGCATCCGTCTCATATCTTTTTCCAATTTTTTTATATTTCTGTATTATCTTTCCTTTTTTTCCTTCATCGTATTTATTGGTATCTATCTATTTATCTCACATCTATCCATCCATCCATCTAATAAAATATATTTATTTCTCATCCCTTTTTTATCTTTCTATAGATTTCTAATAATTTATGAATGTATCTCCGCCATCTCCTCTGAGTATTGGGAAGTGATGAAGTTTATATCTAGAACATTGTGCAGATACATGCGGTTCTGTGATGTGTCTGGGGTATGTTCTGTGTCTGCCCCCCTCCTTGTACTGATAATAATCCCCTTAATTGTGTCACAGGGGAACCTGGACCCAACATCCAACATCCAGCACCACAAGCCTCAGCTCAGGAGGAGAATCACTAAAATAATAACAGAAGGAAAAAATTCTCAAGAAATATCTACAAGGAAACATATGGCTCAGGTCATGTCACTTGTTCTTATTTAGACTGATGAAGGGAAAAAACGAGTGAAAATCAATAAAATAATAATCCGACTCAATCTATTTACTTCGCAGTGAAACCCATAAAGTAAAACCATAAAATACTGTAAAAAAGAAATTAAAATACATAATATTAAGTAAAAATAAAACATGAAATAATTTCCTGTTTATTGCGTCTGAATACAAAAACCTCATCATAAATAATCCTAAAAAAAATCCCTGAATATAATCGATAGTAAAAGTAGTTCTTCTCCCCATTATAAAATTGTCTCCCAATTTATTTAATAATAAAGTATAAAAACTCACGAGTTTCAAATAGAAAATATCAATGTAATTTCGTATGCATTATAATGAAATTAACAAAAAAATTACATGAAGTAAAGGGATTTTTTTTGTTGTTAACATTAAATATAATGTTTACTCTGTGGGTGGACGATAAAACTTTTACATAAAGCAGGAAAGTCCGTGCTGGCTGTCAGTGGATGGATTGTAATATTTGCTGTCAATGAATGGACTGTAATATTTGCTGTCAGTGAATGGACTGTTATAGTTTCTGTCAGTGAATGGACTGTAATATGACTGTAATAGTTGCTGTCAGTGAATGGAGTGTAATATGTGCTGTCAGTGAATGGACTGTAATATTTTCTGTCAGTGAATGGACTGTAATTTTTGCTGTCAGTGAATGGACTGTAATATGTGCTGTCAGTGAATGGACTGTAATATTTGCTGTCAGTAAATGGAGTGTAATATTTGCTGTCAGTGAATGGAGTGTAATATTTGCTGTCAGTGAATGGACTGTAATATTTGCTGTCAGTGAATGGAGTGTAATATTTGCTGTCAGTGAATGGAGTGTAATATTTGCTGTCAGTGAATGGACTGTAATGTTTGCTGTCAGTGAATGGAGTGTAATATTTGCTGTCAGCCTCCATGCCATTGCCTGGTGACGGATGGATCTGACGTGTGGGACTGATGTGGATATTTCCGCTTTTATGTTAATTCCTTCCATATTTCTTCCTAATTTCCCTCTCAGATAATGAGGCCTCTGAGGGGAAGCCGCGGCCTGGGATTATTCACTCATTAAGATTTTTTTTCTGCCCAGAATATCTTATTGATTTATGCAACTTAAAAAGTAGAAAACAAGAATCTCCTGGTCCTTTCCTTCCTCCCATGCACCGAGAATTCCAGGATATTTACCCCTGGATACAATGTATCAATATTTGTTTATTTGGTCCTGGAGGGGAAGGAAGGGGTTACACTCACCTTTACCTTTATATTCGGACTCTGATGCGGTGGAGCTGCTGCTCTTCTCCATCTTGTCCCTGTAGTCGTCACTAGTCCTGGTGGGCAGGCAGTGGACCAGGTCCTGGGCAGGCTGGCCATTGCTGGAGTAAGGGGCACAGGTAGCCAGGGGCTTGCAGTCTGCTAGGATGTCTCTAATGAGGAAGGAAGAGGTGACAGTCCTGGACTGGGAGGGAACAGACAGTCCTGCCTGAAGATGGGACTCCATGGCCAGGGCTACCCCTTGCCTACTGCTGACCCCCTCCAAACATTCTCTGGAAGGGGAAGGTGGAGGGGAGCAGACACTGCTGACCTCTGACCTAGGGCTCAGCTCCAGAGGGGACCTGCTGTCCCCCATCAATGGGTCCCCCTGAGCTAGCCCAGGGCTACTGGCTCTATGGGACAGGATGGTGTCAATCCCAAATCCGGAGGCTCCTTCCATTCCAGACTCCTTGTACTGGAGCCTCCTCCGAAAATATTCTGTACTTAATTCCCAAAATGAACGTCCAGACCTGAGGCCATCCAGAAGGTTCCCGGTGGTCCTGTCCTGCAGCTGGGTGGTCGGGGGTCCTCAGGAGAAGACCCCAGTGCAAGATCAATAGAGGATTGTGCCGTGTAACCAGAGCAATGATGGGAAAATCGATCTGCGAGAAGCTTCAACTCTGGAGGAGACGAGAGAAGACGAAGAAGGAGAAAGAGAAGAAGAAGAAAAAGGAGGAGAAGTAGTAGAAGAAGAAGAAGAAGGAGATGAGGTGACTGTGATCAAAGCCGAAGCAGGGGGTCATCCTCTGCTAGGAGTCATCCCAGGACCGTCCAGGGAGCAGCCAGAAGATGGGAAGAGTCCGGGGCTTCAGCACCTTGGAGAGAGGCTCCTGCACATAGGACAATAAACCCAGTCCAGGGTCTTATACACAGTCCAGGGTCACCTCTCTACACACCTGGGATCTCCAGCCTATGCACAGTCCAGGGTCTCCTCTCTCCAGCCTATGCACAGTTCAGGGTCTCCTCTCTCCAGCCTCAGGGTCTCCAGTCTATTCACAGTCCAGGGTCTCCTCTCTCCAGCCTATGCACAGTTCAGGGTCTCCTCTCTCCAGCCTATGCACAGTCCAGGGTCTCCTCTCCAGTTGATGCACAGTCCAGGGTCTCCTCTCTCCAGCCTATGCACAGTCCAGGGTCTCCTCTCCAGCCTATGCACAGTCCAGGGTCTCCTCTCTCCAGCCTATGCACAGTCCAGGGTCTCCTCTCCAGTTTATGCACAGTCCAGGGTCTCCTCTCTCCAGCCTATGCACAGTCCAGGGTCTCCTCTCTCCAGCCTCAGGGTCGGTTGTGGTGCAGCCTCCTCGCACTGATGACTGAGTGTCTTGTAGCCTGAGCTGTGTCCTGCTCCAGAGTCACCCAGGGGGGTCCTGCAGGCTCAGATCTTCTCCTTTGAGCTGCTTGCACTGTCCTGCTTCTCCTGCAGGGGCTGGGGGAGGGGAGGGGGTCCTCTCCAGGCTCAGATCTCCTCTCACTCTGTCACTTCAAGCCTTTTCCTCTCCAGAACTTGTGTCACTTTGGCTCATAGTGTGTCTCACATGTGTCGCAGGAGGCTGCTGCGCCATTGGCTGCTGGGGCTGATGTCATGGAGGAGAAGGAACCTGATCCTCCTTCAGTTTGATTAAAAGAGACAGTGAATTAATTACAGAAGCTCCTGGATCGCTGTTTACAGGCAATTTCCACCTTGTTTGCTCTCATCCCATCATAATGATGCCATTAACCCTCTGCTGCCCGCCGCACACTGCTCAGGGATGCAGCTCCGTCACTGTGTGCGCGTCTACCAGCACCGGACGTTATACGCGTTCCTTCTTTGTTTTTGTTCCATCATTTATTATAATTCGAATTTTCCTTCTACTATAAATAATAAATACAATCATCCTAATAAAATAATAATAAAATATTAATTACTATTATTATCATCATCCCTTATTTATTCTATTTTATTATATGACCATAATATTGGCATCACTAGTATTGGTATCATTATTATATACATTTATAGTCATTATTTAAAATTTTTTTACAACATTTTCAAATCGATAAAGATTTATTTTATTTGTCCGTCATTATTTGTTACCATCGGTGACAACAATACAATATTTCTCTTATTTCCCTACATATCATCATCATATAAATTATTATTCTACTCATTAAATATTCGAAATAATTAAAAGTTGCACAGAATTTAGGAGGCAAGAACAAAGCTCTGCAGATTCTGCTACACCTGCTGCATCTACCGACCCGACCCGACACTTCTGTGTCCTAGCGGATCTGATGGTGCAGGTGGAGTGTTAAATACGTTGTCTGGAAATTATATGATTTTGGAGGGGGTTCTATTATAGGATATACAGAATGGACATTAATTTGTGATTCTAGAGATACAGGTCCAGAGGGACAGCAGATATTGTGTGTCAGGTGTATATGATGATAGTGTATGTGCTATACAGTATATAGTATATAGGTGTATATGATGATAGTGTATGTGCTGTACAGTATATAGATGTGTATATCAGGTGTATATGATGATAGTGTATGTGCTATACAGTAAATAGTATATAGGTGTATATGATGATAGTGTATGTGCTGTACAGTATATAGATGTGTATATCAGGTGTATATGATGATAATGTATGTGCTGTACAGTATATAGGTGTTTATATCAGGTGTATATGATGATAATGTATGTGCTGTACAGTATATAGATGTGTATATCAGGTGTATATGATGATAATGTATGTGCTGTACAGTATATAGATGTGTATATCAGGTGTATATGATGATAGTGTATGTGCTATACAGTATATAGTATATAGGTGTATATGAAGATAGTGTATGTGCTGTATAGTATATAGGTGTGTATATCAGGTGTATAGGATGATAGTGTATGTGCTGTACAGTATATAGATGTGTATATCAGGTGTATATGATGATAGTGTATGTGCTGTACAGTATATAGATGTGTATATCAGGTGTATAGGATGATAGTGTATGTGCTGTACAGTATATAGATGTGTATATCAGGTGTATAGGATGATAATGTATGTACTATACAGTATATAGAATCAGGTGTGTATGATTGTGATTATACTGTGTGTGGTATCTTGTTTATAGTATTAGTTAATGGATATGATCTGTACATGTGTCTGTATTATATCTGTATGAGATTATTCTACTCATTATGACTTAAATTATTAAATGATGCGAATATCATTATTATTAGATAGTAACAGCTGGAAAAGACC